>NC_069500.1:122841790-122984290 GCF_027579735.1 Bombina bombina
CCTGAGGATTCTATTATGTTCCATAATTTTCCAAGAATCCGAGGATAATACACAAAATAGTTTTTTTTATAATAACAGGTGGATATACCTTTAAGAGCTATATGTATATGGAACACATTAGACCCACGTACCCCCTTTTTATGGTCATAGTTTGGAGGCAATTAAAAGCTTCTACTAGGTCCTGCTGGGGGTGTTTGTGGGTATTTCTTTATATACTTTCTAGCTTTGTACCAATTAATGTATGTCAAATACCTGTATATAACTGACCCGTAAATTTCCATTACTGTCAGACACTGAAGTTGATTTAGTAATGTGTGTAAGATGTAGTTAAGTAATCACAAACGACAAGAGATCCTAATTAGTAACTATCAACCCACATATAACTGAATGTCCTCAATCTCTGGGATAACATACAAATTTTGTCCCTTTGTTTTTTGAAAGATAATCGATGTGGCCGTAGTTTAATATAAGAATGGTATTATGTGTATAGCTGGATACAAGAGGATATGTCTCATCTTTAAGTGATTTAATACTGGTATTGATCATATACTAACACATATTTTTATAATGGCATGAGAAATCTAAGTGCAGAACAATGTATGCCTGCAAACTACAGAACTAACTCACTTGATGAAGTAAATTCGTCAGCAGTAACCTGCTTTCAATTCTTCATATAAGCATTACATAATCTCTAATGATTTTGGAAAGATGACAGTTTGGAAAATAATAAGTAAATGCTATTTATGGTTATTTTAACCTGAGGCTTTAACAGTATTTTATGCACAGTTCATTAAGTCCGACATCGAACCAATGATATGATGTAAGGCATTACTCCAATCAGAAGGAGACTTTCTTATGGACGTGGAGTGTGCATAATAAACTGAACACCAGTGACGAGGTATGCGGCATAGCTCCAATCGGATGGATGTTTTCTTATGGGCGTGAATTAAGCCCGTAACCGATTGGAGGATCTGAAGGCGGAACTTGGAATATGCCTCGGATTGGCTGCTAACCGGTGTTTTGGGGATATATTAAGCTCCGAACATCGGAGCCTCGGCTTATTCATTTAGATATTGAATGTGAAACATTGAGAAAGGCTTTCTAATAGCCGAAACGCGTTTGTACAGCACGTTCTTTCTAGGCTTATCCTATCACTCCAGTCACCTGATGCCGACGATTCCTGTTATCGGCCAGGAAACAGAAGAGTGTTAGGAGAGCCCCTTTTGCTTTTAAATATTATTATATAGGTGGTTGTGGGTAGTGTAACTTATCTATCAGGGATGTCTATCCTGATTTTAACTTTTGATAAATAAAGTATGAAGGATTTTACTTTAATCATTATTAGAGTGAGAGTGAGTGCTATAGTAACCCCTTACTTTCCTGTCCTGTTGTTTCAATATAATTTTTGAGGGGCAGCACCGGAATTTTTAATTCCTATCTCACCTATATTCACAGTGTAGTGCCAGTTTGTGTTTCTTTTGTTGGTTCCTGTCATTATTAATGAGCCAGATAAACTTGTCTCAATAGCATTCGACTCTTAGCTGTCAGATTGTATACCCTGAATCAGTGCGGTAATTGATCATTTAAACTAATTAGCAAAGTAGTGGGGTTAGGGATTGTATATAGCGTATGGTATAACACCCAGATCTATAACCTGAACAAATGTCAGAGGTGCTTAAAGTTATCATAACTATCTTACACCTATATATATCATGCCGATACTGGCAAGGTTAGGTTAGGTTTAAAAAACTCATGTAACAATAGCGCTATACCCTAAAATACCCCCAACACTTAGGTTCTATCAAAATTGAATATCTATTTAGAAGAGCTATTTGCTATTTGCCAATAAAGGAAAACATGTATTTTAACAAATAATTTGCAGGAGAGAGAAGCAATCTGAACGCCTGACGCGCGTTTCGCCAACTGCGTTTTTTTATTTTGTATTTTGTATTTGTGCATGTCTTTATGTGTTGTGTATGTATCTGTTTTGTGCATATGTTGTGTGTGTGTGTGTTTTGTGTGAGACGGATATATGTGTTTTGTGTGTGTGTGTGTATATATGCTTAGAGGAATATGGCTACACCTCACTGACGAGGCCCAATGAAGGCCGAGACGATCGTCTGGGGTTGCTGTGTTCCTTGTTCAGAGAGGAATTGCCTGGTATTTCGGCGCTGGACTGACCGTAATAGGCGGGATCAGACTGATATACTACAGGAAAGTTCTTCTCTGTGAAAAGCATTACTGGGCTAAAAGAAGCTGCACCCAGGTGGTAAATCGCCATAGAACAGGCTAACAATAGTATTGAGCCAGTTGTTTGTTCCTGCGAGTGTGCTTCTTTCTGTGTGTATATATATATATATATATATATATATATATATATGTGTGTGTGTGTTTGTATTTGTGCATGATGTCTTTATGTATTGTGTATGTATGTGTTTTGTGCGTATGTTGTGTATGTGTGTGTTTTATGTGAGCAGAATATATGTGTGTTGTGTGTGTGTATATATGTGTTTGTGCAGAGGCATAACTAGAAACCTCAGGGCCCCGGTGCAAGAATCCTTGAAGGCCCCCCTCTAAAAAAAATAATAGATTTTTATACATTTTAATGTTTCTCTTTTTTTTTCTGAAAAAGTTAACAATTTTATTTATTTGATCGGCAGATTAGGGGTTAAAATTTTTCTTTTAGTGTTTGCAATGTGGAAGGGCCCCGGTTTAGGGGTTAATAGGTAGTTTATGGGTGTTAGTGTACTTTTTAGCACTTTAGTTAAGAGTTTTATGCTACGGGGTTGTAGTGTAAAACTCTTAACTACTGACTTTAATATGCGGTACCAGTCTTGACAGGAGAGGGTCTACCGCTCACTTTTTGGCAGACTCATAATACCGGCGCTATACAAGTACCATTGAAAAAAGAGGATACGCAATTTACATAAGTGGATTTGCGGTATTTCCAAGTCTGGCCATAAAAGTGAGCGGTACACCTGTACCTGCAAGACTCGTAATACCAGCGGGCATTAAAAAGGAGCGTTAGGACCGGCTAACGCTGCTTTTTAAGCTTAACGCAAAACTCATAATCTAGCCGCATGTTTTTTAATGTTCTTTTAAAATCTTTTGTGCAAGTCATTCTGTGATTTGTACTTAAATGTTTTGCGTGTGTACTTGTTTTGTTTCTATAACTAAATGTAAGCGTAAGCTGGTCTGGTCATATTACAGTCCAGAAGGTCAGTTTAAAATAGCTTAAAACAACAAGGCACCATCTATCATAATACAGTGTAACAGTTGTATATGAATGTAAATGGAAAACTAAAAAATATCACATGAAATACATATTGTTCAGCTGGGCTATAAAGCCCCCTCCATAAAAAAAATATAAAAAACTTTGGTGACTAAATGCTCCCCTGATCAAGAAAAAAAAAAAAAATTTATGTAACATTATAGACTGGGCACTGTTGTGCCATCATGGGAATTCTAAGAAGATGCAAATCTAATCTAATCTATGAACCTACCTTGCTGTTAGTGATCTAGATTAAGTAAAACACATTCCTTAAAGAGAAATCACACAACAAAAAAACACACACACAGCAACATCACAACTGTAAAATTGCTGAATTTCTAAAGATTCTGACCCAGCGTCCCTCCGCAGCAGTGAGTTGTGAGTACAGCTCCATTTCAGTCAGTGCAGCTCCATCTATATATAATCCGCAAAATTTATGTCCAATACAATGATGCAAGATACCCGCATCACAAAAAAAAGCATTTGGTCACTGTAACATATGCACAAAAGAAAACTTGAAAACAGTTAAAGAAAAAGCAACGGCCTTATGTTGTAAAAGCCATATTGATATAGTCATATCTAGATGCAGTAAAGTGATCAGCGGTACAGCACCATTGTGTAGTGCAGCTTCTGAAGTTGACTGGTCAGCACTGCATAGAATCACTATGACATTTAGAAGATGGAGGCTTCTGCTAGACTCCAGAAACAAATTCTTTTTAAACACATTCAGTGGAACCATGGTTTTAAGTGCATATCATTTCAAATAGCTTTCAAATTTACTTCTATAGTCAAGTGTTCTTAATTACCTTAATATCCTTTGTTGAAGATGCAGCAATGAGCTACTGGGAAATATCTGAACATCTAGGGCTCCATTTATGAAGCAGTGGATTCTGCTTCAGAGTCCCATCATAAGACCGCTGCAGATTGAAATTATTCTGATCCGATCAGGATGATTGACAGCCCCTTCTAGCGGCCGATTTGCTGCTAGTGAGCAGGGGTTGGCATTGCACAAGCATTTCACTTGACCATAGTGTTAAAATATATGAACTGCAACAAATAAACAGCAACAACTGGAAGACACCATTATGATATATTCATTACACTCATCACATGTATTTGGATTATCCTTTGCATCAGGATAGCTCTGTGATTTTCAAACCGCAGACGTGCCAGCAATCTGATCATGGTTCAGAACGTTCCGGCGAGAGTGCAACAGATAGGTACTGTAGCAAGTTCACGGCACCGGCAAACAACTCTGACGCGCGTTACCGGACTCCGCCCTTTATTCCTTGAAATCTTTGGGGTTACAAAATAAAACCAGACTTTGGAATATTAATGTCTTTTGAGACTTTTACATCTGAGATGACAGCCTTAGCCTGTTTCCCCTAGGGACGCCTGGGGTATAATTTGTTTTGCGTGTATGCATGATTGATGTATTTTGTGAATAAGAGGAGTTTAGGTGGTTATTATATTTCTTTTAATTTTTTTTATATAGTGAATAAAGTACATTTAAATATCATTTTGGTGTGCTGAGTACTTCTGTTTATATTAGAGTATTTTGGCGATACTATACTCGTGCACCCTCTTAGAAATAAGAAAAAGTATTACTCATTAGTACAATTGTTTTCATTACATTACATTTCAGTGGTGCTGTTACATTTTTGATTATATTTTAATCCTTGGGCCAACATGAAAATATGTTTCTATTCAAAACCAAAATACAGTCATGTGAATTCCAGTTTAGACTTTCATGTCCTCCTCCAGCATGTAGTTTAGTAGCGTTGCCACAGAAGCAATCATATGAGATGAGAAGTGTGTGATGTATCTCTGTTGTAGAGGCTGAGCATTTATTGCAGAGACAGATTATATATTTGAGCTTAAGTTCAGAAAACAATATTTTGGAACATTGTTTCCGCATTGCATTATAGCCCTCTCTGTTGGTTAACCATAAGCCATTTAAGGTTAACCGCCTTAAGCCTAAGTGTTGCACTAGTTCAGAGTGCCCATAATGCTGTGGTGTGGCGCTGGATAACTGGCAGAGGCCCTGTGTAAAGAGGCCTGAGAAGTAGAAACTGGAATGCACCCTGCAAGTAACCGGCGTATTTGTGATGTCATGTGTCCAAGGTGGTAAAATGGGTGAAACTTGTGAAGGAAACAGAGATATGACCTGTGAGTAACAAATCATGTGACCAGTCTGAGCCAGCAAATGGGCTGTAGAGCCCACAGACATTAAAGGGACACTCAAGTCAAAATTAAACTTTCATGAATCAGGCATGCAATTTTAAACAACTTTCCAATTTACTTACATTAACAAAATGTGCACAATCTTTTTATATTTACTCTTTTTGAGTCACCATCTCTTACTGAGCATGTGCAGGAATGCATATAATATACGTATATGCATTTGTGATTGGTTGATGGCTGTCACATTATACAGGGGCAGTGGAAATAGACATACCTTTAAAACATGTCAGAAAAAAATCTACTACTCATTTGAAGTTCAGATTAAGGGGCTGATTTATTAAGGCCCGTATTCAGCTGTATGCAGCTGTTTCCGCATGAGCCTTCAGGCTCCCCGGAAACAGGAGTTAAGAAGCAGCGATCTTAAGACCACTGCTCCTTAACTCGTCCTGTGAGGTGGCGGACAGCAATCAGCCCGATCAGATAGGATCAGGTTGATTGACACCCCCTGCTAGCGGCCGATTGCACAAGCATTTCACTGCCCTCAGGGAATTCTCAAAAAAAATCAATCTGTCCCTGGAAGAAGCGAAATGCCTGTAATACAAAGTAATAGCCCTTGCTGGAAAGGGAAATTTTGCTGGGGAGATCTATGTTGTAAGGCAACTGGGGGGGGAGGCACTTTAAAATGAAAACTGCAAGACCTACCTGTACTATTTTTAATTTGGTATTGTCAAACTCTGTTAATATTTCCTGTATCTGAAATGTATTGTTATGAATAAGAGACACATTTTTGTAATAAGAGACGCATGTTTGTAATAAGAGACGCATTTTTGTTAATGTATTATTATTTTGCAATTCATATAGAGAAAATGTGACTGAAATAGAATACATTATCAACATTTGACCTTTTCTATTTGGATGTATTTTATTTTTGATTGTCATTGTTTCTCTCTTAGAATTTTATTCTATTTTTTATTTTCAGTTACCTTTTTTTCAGTTTATAATTTAGATTCAATTATTTTCCTTGCTCATATATGTACTTTATTAATATAATATTTATATAATAAGGGCTAGATAGCATTAACCTGAGATCAGATCTCTGGTTAATTTTTTAAAAGTGCCCCAAATCCCCCCAAAATAAAGTTTTTTTTAGCTTTTTTTTTTCCATACAAAACTACTGCACTAGTTAAAAGGGGTGGGTGGCAGGTGTTAGAAAGAAAACAGCACTGAAAAGTGCCTTCGGTCTATGGGAACTGTGTGTTCCCTGTAAATATATAGGTACTGTATATGCTTATATACATACATGTATATATATATGTATATATATATATATATATATATATATGTATATAGATATGTGTTAATATGCGTATATACACATATTAACACATTAATATATATGTTTATATTCATATACATATATAATTATAATTGCTGGCCATCACTGCACGACTTACCCCCTTTTTTGCGTTAGTTCTCATGCCGTGTCTGATTAAATCAGAACAAGGTTAAAATTAGAGCCTATGGAAGTGCTCTCACGTGAGCGCAATGCTTCCGTGCAATGTGAATGCGAGGTGGCGTTAGCATTGCACTTAACTTGTAATACTAGGCCACAATTGAGAGTGCTGGTATTACTCAGGCCCAAATATCGTTTTGCGGAAAGCGATATTTTGCGCTCAACTTGTAATCTAAACCCCAAATATTTTATATTTATATTATTATTTATATATTTATTACATATTATTTATATATATCATTGTGACTGTTGTGCTAAATTAATATAACAATATATGTATGTATATATATATATTGTTTTACTTTTAATATAAGGCAACATAATTGTCTTGTGTGTAAAATTGAAATTAGGGAAATTTCTTCTAGGATACATTAGTATACATTTTCTCCTGTATCCGGTTCTTATTTAAGCTATTTGCTACTTTGTGTTTAACCCCTTAACGGCCAAGGACGTACGCCACACGTCCTCAAAAACAATACAGTTAATGACCGAGGACGTGTGGCGTACATCCTTGGTCTGGAAAGCAGCTGGAAGCGATCCTGCTCGCTTCCAGCTGCTTTCCGGTTATTGCAGTGATGCCTCGATATCGAGGCATCCTGCAATGACCCCCCTTGGCCATCCGATGCAGAGAGAGCCACTCTGTGGCCCTCTCTGCAACGGACATCGGTGGCCGGTATCGTTGGTGGGTGGGAGCAAGTCTGGGAGGCGGGTGGGCGGCCATCGATGTGCCGAATGAAGTGGAGGGGGCGGGATCGGGGGCGGGACAGACGGGAGCGCGTACGGGAGCGCGCGCGTGCAAGGGGGACGGCAGGCGGGCGCGTGCACGGGGCGGGAGCGGGAGGGAACCGCTACACTGCAGAAAAATAAAGGTTAATAAAAGTTAAAAAAAAAAAAATCATCTATGGGATCTGGAAGGGGTGGGGGGTTGATCTGGGGGGGGGAAGCTACACTACAGAAAAGGGCAATTAAATTAAAAAAAAAAAACTTTTTTTACTAAACTGGGTACTGGCAGACAGCTGCCAGTACCCAAGATGGCGCCCATTAAGGCAGAGGGGGAGGGTTAGAGATCTGTTTGGTGGGGGATCAGTGAGGTTGGGGGCTAAGGGGGGATCCTACAAAAAAAAACAACAAACAAATATAGCTTTTATTTTAGTACTGGCAGAGTCTCTGCCAGTACTTAAGATGGCGGGGACAATTGTGGGGTTGGGGAGGGAAGAGAGCTGTTTGGGAGGGATCAGGGGGTCTGATGTTTCAGGTGGGAGGCTGAACCCTACACTAAAGCTAAAATTAACCCTGCAAGCTCCCTACAAGCTGCATAATTAACCCCATCACTGCTAGCAATAATACACGTGTGATGCGCAGCGGAATTTGGCGGCCTTCTAATTACCAAAAAGCAACGCCAAAGACATATATGTCTGCTATTTCTGAACAAAGGGGATCCCAGAGAAGCATTTACAATTATTTGTGCCATAATTGCACAAGCTGTTTGTAAATAATTTCAGTGAGAAACCTAAAGTTTGTGAAAAAGTTTGTGAAATAGGGAACGTTTTTTTTTATTTGATCGCATTTGGCGGTGAAATGGTGGCATGAAATATACCAAAATGGGCCTAGATCAATACTTTGGGTTGTCTACTACACTACACTAAAGCTAAAATTAATCCTACAAGCTCCCTACAAGCTACATAATTAACCCCTTCACTGCTGGGCATAATACACATGTGGTGCGCAGTGGCATTTAGCGGCCTTCTAATTACCAAAAAGCAATGCCAAAGCCATATATGTCTGCTATTTCTGAACAAAGGGGATCCCAGAGAAGCATTTGCAACCATTTGTGCCATAATTGCACAAGCTGTTTGTAAATGATTTCAGTGAGAAACCTAAAATTGTGAAAAATTTAAAGTTTTTTTAATTTGATCGCATTTGGCGGTGAAATGGTGGCATGAAATATACCAAAATTGGCCTAGATCAATACTTGGGGTTGTGTACTACACTACACTAAAGCTAAAATTACCTCTAAAAGCTCCCTACATGCTCCCTAATTAACCCCTTCACTGCTGGGCATAATACACATGTAGTGCGCAGTGGCATTTAGCAGCCTTCTAATTGCTAAAAAGCAATGCCAAAGCCATATATGTCTGCTATTTCTGAACAAAGGGGATCCCAGAGAAGAATTTACAACCATTTAAGCCATAATTGCACAAGCTGTTTGTAAATAATTTCAGTGAGAAACCAAAAGTTTGTGAAAAAAATTAGTGAAAAAGTGAACGATTTTTTGTATTTAATCGCATTTGGCGGCAAAATGATGGCATGAAATATAACAAAATGGGCCTAGATCAATACTTTGGGATGTCTACTAAAATATATATATATATACATGTCAATGGATATTCAGAGATTCCTGAAAGATATTAGTGTTCTAATGTAACTAGCGCTAATTTTGAAAAATAATGGTTTGGAAATAGCAAAGTGCTACTTGTATTTATGGCCCTATAACTTACAAAAAAAGCAAAGAACATGTAAACATTGGGTATTTCTAAACTCAGGACAAAATTTAGAAACTATTTAGCATGGGTGTGTTTTGGTGGTTGTAGATGTGTAACAGATTTTGGGGGTCAAATTTAGAAAAAGTGTGTTTTTTTTCCATTTTTTCCTCATATTTTATAATTTTTTTTATAGTAAATTATAAGATATGATGAAAATAATGGTATCTTTAGAAAGTCCATTTAATGGCAAGAAAAATGGTATATAATATATGTGGGTACAGTAAATGAGTAAGAGGAAAATTACAGCTAAACACAAACACTGCATAAATGTAAAAATAGCCTTGGTCCCAAACAGACAGAAAATGGAAAAGTGCTGTGGTCATTAAGGGGTTAAAGGGACACTGAACCCAAATTTGTTCTTTCATGATTTAGATAGAGCATGCAATTTTAATCAACTTTCTAATTTACTCTTATCATCATTTTTTCTTCATTCTCTCGCAATCTTTATTTGAAAAGCAAGAATGTAAGTTTAGAAGCCGGCCCATTTTTGGTTCATAACCTGGGTTGTCTTTGCTGATTGGACAGCACCAATAAATAAGTGCTGTCCAGGTGTCTGAACCAAAAATTGGCTGGCTCCTTAGCTTAGATGCCTTTTTTTCAAATAAAGATAGCAAGAGAACGAAGAAAAATTCATAATAGGAGTAAATTAGAAACTTTCTAAAAAATTGCATGCTCTATCTGAATCATGAAAAAGTTAGTGTTTAGAAACATAGAAACATAGATATTGACGGCAGATAAGAGCCATAGGCCCAGCAAGTCTGCCCGACCTTACCTAACAGTATAAACTTATCTAGTTCGTAGGATAGCCTTATGCTTGTCCCATGCATTTTTAAAGTCCCCCACAGTGTTTGTTGCTACTACCTCTTGAGGAAGTTTATTCCATAAATCAATCACTCTTTCTGTAAAGAAGTGCTTCCTCAAATTACTCCTGAATCTACTACCCTTTAGCTTGAGCTCATGACCCCTTGTTCTTGAATTTTCCATTTTATGTAAAATACCCACAACCTCAGTTTTACTAAACCCTTTAATGTACTTGAAAGTTGCTATCATATCACCTCTTTCCCTTCTCTCCTCTAAGCTATACATATTTAGGTAATTGAGCCTATCCTGGTAAGTTTTATTTTTAGACCATGTACCATTTTGGTAGCCCTCCTTTGCACAGATTCAAGTTTGTTAATATCCTTCTGAAGATATGGCCTCCAGAACTGCACACAATACTCAAGATGAGGCCTAACTAATGATCTATAAAGTGGCATAAGAACCTTACTATTTCTGCTGCAAATACCTCTACCAATACATCCAAGCATTCTGCTGGCCTTACTCGCTGCATTACTACATTGTTTACTAAGTTTTAAATCATCTGAAATAATAATTCCCAAGTCCTATTCCTCATCTGTAACAGTCAGTAAAGTGTCATTAAGTCTGTAATTAACATTTGGATTTTTCTTTCCTAAATGCATTATTTTACACTTTGCTGTGTTAAACTTTAGATCCCAGTCGTTTGTCTAATCCTCCAATTGTTGTATATCACTTCTCATTTTGTCTACCCCCCCCTGTTACAAATTTTTGTATCATCTGCAAAGAGACATACTTTCCCCTGTAGCCCTTTGCTGATATCGCAGATAAATATGTTAAACAAAACAGGCCCCCTCTGCTGAATGAACTCCATTTACTAAGACACTTTGTTTTCTGTCCTTAAGCCAGCATTCCACCCAGTTCACAATTTTTAAATCTATACCAAGGAGATACAGTTTGTGAATTAGTTTATTGTGTGGGACGGTGTCAAATGCTTTGCTGAAATCTAGATATGCTACATCAACTGCTCCACCCTTGTCTAATACTTTTGTTACATAATCAAAGAAGTCAATTAGATTAGTCTGACATGATCTCCCTGAAGTAACACCATGCTGATTTTGGTCCTCTAAATTGTTTGTCTTTATGTAAGTCATAATTCTTTCTTTTAAGAGGCTTTCCATTAATTTCCCTACTACTGAAGTTAAACTAACTGGCCTGTAGTTGCCAGATTTTTCTCTACTGCCCTTTTTATGAAGAGATATTACATTTGCTATTCTCCAATCATCTGGGACAGCTCCTGTTAATAGTGACTGATTAAACAGATCAATTAATGGGACAGTTAGCACTGATCGAAGTTCTTTTAAAACCCTTGGATGAATATTATCAGGACCCACTTCCTTTTTAACATTTATTTTTGATAATGCTAACAAAACCTCATCCTCTGTAAAAAGATTGCTGTTAAGCTTGTTTCAATTTTTCATAGCATCCCTTAATGTAGACATTGTATCTTCACAATCTTTTGTGAAAACAGAACAGAAGTAATCATTGAGACAATCTGCAATCTGCTTATCTCCTTCTATTATTCTACCATCAACTGATTTCAATTTTACTATTCCTACCTTATTTTTTCTTCTTTCACTGATATATCTAAAGAATGTTTTGTCCCCATGTTTTACTGACTGTGCTATCTTCTCTTCTGCATGAGCTTTAACCTTCCTAATTAACTGCTTAGTCTTTTTTTGTTGGAGTCTCCATATTTTCATATCATAATCTGCTTGTGTGTGTCTGTAATTTTTATAAGCTATCTTTTTTGTCTTTACAGCATGTGCTACTTCTTTGGAAAACCAAATTGATTTCCGCTTTCTTTTACTTTTACAGATATGTCTAATAGAGTGTGCGGTTGCATCTAAAATGGCACCTTTCACAAATTCCCACTGTTCTTGAACCCCTGTAATAAGAGTTTTCCCTTTTAAATAGTTTTTTTTTAGGTATTCTTCCATTAATGAAAAATCTGCCGTCCTAAAGTCTAAAACTTTTGTTTTAGTCTGGGTGGACAGTTCCTGCACATGAATACTAAACCAAACAGATTGATGATCACTGGATCCTAAGTTCTCACCTACAGACACATCTGAAACTGTATCACTGTTTGTAAGTATTAGATCTAATATAGCTTCCTTACGAGTTGGTTCCTTGACTAATTGCTCAAGTGATTCCCCTAGCAGAGATTCAAGAATATACCTGCTTCTAGCTGATCTAGCAGAAGGAATCTTCCAGTCTATATCTGGCAAATTAAAGTCCCCCAGTACTATAACTTTACCCTTCATGGTCATTTTGGTTATTTCTTCTAATAACAGATTGTCCAGTTTTTCATCCTGCAATGGAGGCCTATATACAACCTAAAAACATTTTTATCTCCAATTTCCAAAGTCACCCAAATACTTTCCACCTCATCATTTGTTCCTACAATTTCAGTAACCTTTATATTTTCATTTAAATACAGAGCAACTACTCCACCTTTCTTTCCTACTCTGTTCTTTTTAAATAACCTGTATCCAGGTATGACTATGTCCAAGTCATGCAAATCATTGTACCATGTTTCTGTTATAGCTACTAAATCCAAGTTGTTCCTAGTCATTATTGGAATGAGTTCAGGTAATTTATTTACTAAGCTGCGAGCATTTGTGCTCATGGTACGAAGAATTTTTCTACTAGAATTTCTAGAATTGTTACTTGGACTAACAGTTTTGACATGCTGTGGGGGGCAGGTGGATATATTAATGCTACCCCCCCCCCTTTATTAGTTTAAATGATTTCTAATAAAGCATTTGAACTCCTCTCCCAGATACTCTGTTCCTTTAACATCCAAATGCAAGCCATCTCTCCTAAAAAACCTAGTATCTTTCCAAACAGAGCTATAACTTATCCCTTTAAGTTTTGACAGCAGCTGGTTTATGTGCTCTTTGCTTGTAAATCATAGGGGTGGAGTGCTAGGAAAATGTTTTTTTGTCAGAGAGAAAGAATTTCCTCCTGCAAGAATAGAACAATATTTTTTTTTCTTCTGCTTTAAATGTTACCCTAAGGCATAATGAGAAATTATTTTAAATATTATGTAAGAAGATAATGATTTAAAAAACAAAACTATAGCACAATTTCTGTATTTTGGTAGAAAATGTTATGTAAATGAAACCTTATTTTTATGGGTTTTGCAAGTGCTTGAGAGCCAAATTAATTTTCTTTATTTCTAAAGATTTATTTTTTTATAAATTAAAGAAGCTTAAACTGTATGTGTTAAAACAGTGAAAAGTTAAATAGCTATGTACAAGGTAAATGGTGAGGGTTTCAACTCTGTAAGTGAAACATATTGCAATAACAACATTGTGCCACTTAAAGTGCTCCGTATAGTAGAACACATACATTAGTTTGTTTAGCCCTCTTAAAGGGGTTAAATACACAGTTAAATTAGCCCTCAGGAGTCACAGGGTACATATGGTTCTGGAGAGAAACTACCTTAAAGGTTATTGGTTTAAGTGGACTCAGTCTCGTGGTCATTTGTTAGTTCCAGAATTTGACGTAGATGACACTCACATGTTTGATACAGAATATGAATGTGCTTTACTTTCAAAGTAATGATGCAATGTTACCTAGCACAAGGTTATTTATATATATATATATATATATATATATATATATATTGGGAGCAAATGAGTACAATTAGAGACAGGTATAAATGAGCTCCTGCACATATTAAGCAATCATTATGCAGAATGTAGTGGGGTTAGAGGTGTGAATGCCATGAAATGCACTTTAGCCATTTTAGATAATCAATTTTTCATATTTAAATTACAGGAAAACCAGTTAAAACAAATAATGAAAGTGCATTGCAGGAGTTAAATAGTTACCAATGGCCATTCATGTAACATTCATGTAATGATAAAATGCTTTAGCTAATTAAATTGTTGGATTATCCTATTATTTTACAGTTGGGTTAGTTTCTTTTATGACCCCTAACTTAAATAGTAAACTTTCTTGAAGTCTGCACTATGTTTTGTTTATTTAAGTAAACATTTATCATTGTTTAAAATTGTCGGCATTTAACATTGCAGAAGCATTTCACAAGAAATACTTGTGCAATGCCGCCCCCCTGCAAATCAGCCGCTAGCAGGGGGTGTCAATCATCCTGATTGGGATGATTGCAGGCCGCCACTGCTTCTTAACTACATGTCCGAATTGCCGCATCAACTGCATATTAAATCCGCCCCATAGTGTTTTGGAAAATATCTCATCCACATAAAATATGTAGCATATTAGTAATATTTTATCTATGCATAATAAAATAAATTAAAATTAGAGAAATATGTAAAACTCATATAGGTCAACAGACTATTTCTTCTATGCCTAAAATGTGAGTCTACTTTTTATTTTAATAATATATAATGCAATTATTTAATTTTATGTTCAGCTCAGACGGCATATGGCACCTGGTTGGGTTCTTAGTTAAATTCCAAAATATTAAATGTGTTTATAATATACAATATGTTGAAAAAGGGAACTCATTTATATTAAAGGAAAAAAAAACAAAAAGACTAAATTAAATACTCCATAAAAAAATATTTTTTCATTATAGGTTCAATTACAAATTGAAGATGTTAGCTCATTTGTGTATCCCATTTATGCTGTCTGAGAGGCTTTGGCCATATGAACTATTTTGAGGTTTTCTAATCTAAACTGTTTTAGACAAGCAGGTGCGCACATGTTATATTCCATTGCTACAACTTGTTTATTGGAGGGCTTCTCACTTTTTTGTTTTCCATAAGCTATCTGATCTTTTAAATTAGTTGTTTCCTTAAATTTGTGGTTTGAGTCAGAACAAACAACATTATACTGATGAGCCCCAAAGGCAAAATAGGTTTGATGTGTTTGTACTTACTCATCCTTATTCCTCCTCAGGACCATGTTCAATATGAGTATAGGGGAATATGGTTCAATGGTTTCAAATCGTATGTGCTCATTTACATGTCCTGTTTATTATTCGGAGGTTTTAAGGATCGGAAAGATTTGAGCTGTTGCTAGGCATGCAGATGAGTGTATGTGTATTGTAAACTTCTACCACTTATTTTGCTGACCATAAGCTGCATTGAATCACTTATACTAAAACCTGCTAATTTGCGTTGGTTATTTTTGAGTGAATATATTTTGTTTTCGAAATTAGACAGCGGTTTGGCAGATTCGGGACATTTTAGTCAAGACTGAAATGCAGATGGTTACATTTACAGTTTTGGTTACAAGTATTTTTGCAATACACATGTCTTTCATTAAAAGCAATTGTTGTTTCAGTGATAGTTTTTCAGTTTATGCAGCATACAGAACATAATCCAGATGCTCATGCACTGACAGACTATGCTTGCTCATGGATCAATGGGGACATGTAAAATCATTGGCAGTTCTTTGCGAAGGTGTATATGCAGGTTCATGCAACATAAATGTACATGTTGTGTGCACAGTGAAAGCCATCAGTGAAACAGCAACAACTTTTACTACACTGTGTATATCAGTTATGACATTAATGAGATATTAATAAAGCAAACATCTTCATGCATAATAGACCACCTACTTCTTACACCCAAACAGCACTCAGATTAAAGGGACACTGAATCCAATTTTTTTTCTTTTGTGATTCAGATAGAGCATGCGATTTTAAGCAACTTTCTAATTTACTCCTATTATCAATTTTTCTTCGTTCTCTTGCTATCTTTATTTGAAAAAAAGGCATCTAAGCTTTTTTATTAGTTCAGACCTCTGGACAGCACTTTTTTATTGGTGGATGAATGTATCTACCAATCAACAAGAACAACCCAGGTTGTTCACCAAAAATGGGCCAGCATCTAAACTTACATTCTTGCATTTTAAATAAAGATACCAAGAGAATGAAGAAAAATTGATAATAGGAGTAAATTAGAAAGTTGCTTAAAATTTCATGCTCTATCTGAATCATGAAAGAAAAAATATGGGTTCAGTGTCCCTTTAACTTTAAAAAAAAAAAAATAAGCTGAATCTTGCCTGTAAAAAATATATCATTCTCAATTTATTGTGTAATCTTTGAAACTATTGTGCTATTTTAGTATTAAGTGTACCAAAGAATTACTACTTGTATGCTTTTTAGAAAAAGATAAGAAGCTTGTTATAATACGATTTCATTTTAATCTGGTTAAGTAGGATTTAATTGGCCTATTTGTTATTTTGACATAGGTAAGGAAAATTATTAGCTTAATTCCTTGATTTTTTGTCTTTACAAAGCTCCAGCTAGTGAGTTATTTCTATACCTATGTTATATGCCTACATGTGCTAATTTCCTATGCAACAAGTTTTATTGATTTACTCATATACAGTACATGTATATACATATTAAATATATGTTTCTCATTTAAATAAATTTATTAAACGTGTTTTAAAGGGATATGGTATAGATCAAGGTGTTTAACTGGGAAGGTGTATATATGTGGTAGGCAAATAGTTTCTTCGGGCAAATCTGCAGATGGCGGCATTGCACAAGCATTTGCATTTGCTTGTGCAAATATAAATACCGACTGCGTATACTGAGGCATTTATCATGTGCGGTGGACATAATCGCTACAGCGGATCATGTCCGTCTGCACATTGATAATTCAGCCCCTTGATCTCCACATCTTGCTACTACATTTTGGTTTTAAATGTTTTCCCAGACTTTGAGTATTCAGATTTATTGCTCAGTAGCAGATAATGTAAAGGTTCTGACTCCCATATTTGTAGCCAGTAATCTGTCTATTTCCTTATTAAAGGCCTCAACGATTCACCCCATACTACTAAAACTCCCAGCCGACCTCCTCATCTGCCCTCACTGGAGTGCACTACTGGGATCTAGGTGAATATATCCAGTCAACCATTCACAAGAGGCAAATGTGTGTAGCCACCAATAACCAGATTGTGCATTTATGTTCCTGAGTCCACCTAAGTATGTTTTTTCAATGAAGGATAACAAGAGAACAAAGGAAGTTTGATATTAAAAGTAAATCTAAAAGTTTCTTAAAAATGGCTCTAACTAAACCAAGTTTAATTTTGAATTTCATGTCCCTTATGCTTATTAAAAAAAAACACTTTGTAATATAATATATTTTAATGTTTCATGTTTTCTTTTGCTATTTTTTCCTGTTTGGAAGTAAATTCTCCAGATATCACTTGCCTAACCCTTCTACATTATATACAGTGGTTCTGACTAGTGTAGCAACACATTTATATCTAGCTTCAGAAGGGATGTGATAAAAGGTTTTTAAAAAGATGTTTTCCTGAACTGCAAAAAAAAAACAATTTTTGTTAACAAAATAACAGTTTAATACTTTTGTACTAATGTTATTGAATGCAGAGTTGCAGACCGTTTGTAATGTAGTTTTTATTTGCTAACAAACACTATGGGGTAGATTTACCAAGCAGCGGATGCTGCAATCAACTCCTAATGTTTTCTGTCTCGCCGGAAACATAAGTTATGAAGCAGCGGTCATAACCTCTGAGGTGGAGGACTGCAATCGCCGCGATACGATACGATCTGGATGATTGACACCCCCTGCTAGCGACTGATTGGCCGTGAATGTGCAGGGGGCAGCATTGCACAAGCATTTCACCAGATATCTGTCGGCATATAGCGATGCCGGGAGGACATGATTTGCTGCAGCGAATCATCTCTGCCCGACATTTGATAAATGGGCCCCTTTATAATGAATTGCACAACAGATGTCTAACAGAGGTGGTAATGACAAATACTGTAATGAAACCTGACAAGCGCAAAAAGCAGAACTTAGAATATCCATAACTTAGAAGGGAGAAAAACCTCACACCCCACTCTCGTGCAATCCGATTGCATATTCTTATGTGCGCTAACCCGAACTTTCTGTTTTGACTATTCTCCAATCTCCCAGAATAACTCCAGTCATCAGTGATTTATTAAATAGATCCGATAATGATGTAGTTACCGCAATAAATTAAAATTCCTTTAAAACAATTGGGTGAATATTATTAGGATCCACTGATTTTTCTCTTTAAATTTAATTGTATAAAAACGCAAATAAAACCTTATCTTCTGTAACAAGTTTGGCGCTGTCCATTTCCATTTCTAGAAGCTTTCCATAATGGAGATATTCCATTTTCACTATCTTTCACCAAGATTACAAATTGTGCGCTAAACCGGGTGCGTAAATTACTTTTAGGGGGGACTTTGTCATTTTATTATGTAAAAGAGCTGTTTAACTTAGGGCAATGCCCTACAAAAGGGCAATTTTAAGGGCTATAGGAGTTAATTGATAGATTAGGGGGTGTTTTTATTTTGGGGTGGCTTTTTTGTTTTTATAGGGCTATTAGATTAGGTTTAATTCTTATTATTTTGGATAATTTCGTTTATTATTTTTTGTAATCTTAGTGGCCTAGATTTAGAGTTTTGCGGCCAAAAGGGTGCGTTAGCTACGCATGCTTTTTTCTGGCCGCACCTTTTAAATACCTCTGGTATTGAGAGTTCACAGAATGGCTGCGTTAGGCTCCAAAAAAGGAGCGTAGAGCATATTTACCGCAACTTCAACTCTCGATACCAGCGGTGCTTACGGACGCGGCCAGCTTCAAAAACGTGCCCGTGCACGATTCCCCCATAGAAAACAATGGGGCTGTTTGAGCTGAAAAAAAACCTAACACCTGCAAAAAAGCCGCGTTCAGCTCCTAACGCAGCCCCATTGTTTGCTATGGGGAAACACTTCCTACGTCTGCACCTAACACTCTAACATGTACCCCTAGTCTAAACACCCCTAACCTTACACTTATTAACCCCTAATCTGCCGCCCCCGCTATCGCTGACCCCTGCATATTATTTTTAACCCCTAATCTGCCGCTCCGTAAACCGCCGCTACTTACATTATCCCTATGTACCCCTAATCTGCTGCCCATAACACCGCCGACCCCTATATTATGTTTATTAACCCCTAATCTGCACCCCACAACGTCGCCTCCACCTGCCTACACTTATTAACCCCTAATCTGCCGAGCGGACCGCACCGCTATTATAATAAAGTTATTAACCCCTAATCCGCCTCACTCCCGCCTCAATAACCCTATAATAAATAGTATTAACCCCTAATCTGCCCTCCCTAACATCGCCGACACCTAACTTCAAACATTAACCCCTAATCTGCCGACTGGAGCTCACCGCTATTCTAATAAACGTATTAACCCCTAAAGCTAAGTCTAACCCTAACACTAACACCCCCCTAAGTTAAATATAATTTAAATCTAACTAAATAAATTAACTCTTATTAAATAAATTATTCCTATTTAAAGCTAAATACTTACCTGTAAAATAAATCCTAATATAGCTACAATATAAATTATAATTATATTGTAGCTATTTTAGGATTAATATTTATTTTACAGATAACTTTGTATTTATTTTAACCAGGTACAATAGCTATTAAATAGTTAAGAACTATTTAATAGCTAAAATAGTTAAAATAATTACAAAATTACCTGTAAAATAAATCCTAACCTAAATTACAATTAAACCTAACACTACACTATCAATAAATTAATTAAATACAATATCTACAAATAACTACAATTAAATAAACTAACTAAAGTACAAAAAATAAAAAAGAACTAAGTTACAAAAAAATAAAAAAATATTTACAAACATTAGAAAAAAAATTACAACAATTTTAAACTAATTACACCTACTCTAAGCCCCCTAATAAAATAACAAAGCCCCCCAAAATAAAAAAATGCCCTACCCTATTCTAAATTACAAAAGTTCAAAGCTCTTTTACCTTACCAGCCCTGAACAGGGCCCTTTGCGGGGCATGCCCCAAAGAATTCAGCTCTTTTGCCTGTAAAAAAAAACATACAATACCCCCCCCCCAACATTACAACTCACCACCCACATACCCCTAATCTAACCCAAACCCCCCTTAAATAAACCTAACACTAAGCCCCTGAAGATCTTCCTACCTTGTCTTCACCTCGCCGGGTATCACACCAATCCGTCCTGGCTCCAAAATCTTCATCCAAGCCCAAGCGGGGGCTAGACATCCATCATCCGGCGGCTGAAGAGGTCCAGAAGAGGCTCTAAAGTCTTCATCCTATCCGGGAAGAAGAGGCGATCCGGACCGGCAACCATCTTGATCCAAACGGCATTTTCTATCTTCATCCGATGAGGACCGGCTCCATCTTGAAGACCTCCACTGCGGACCCATCTTCTTCTTCCGACGACTTCCCGACGAATGACGGTTCCTTTAAGGGACGTCATCCAAGATGGCGTCCCTCGAATTCCGATTGGCTGATAGGATTCTATCAGCCAATCGGAATTAAGGTAGGAAAATTCTGATTGGCTGATGGAATCAGCCAATCAGATTCAAGTTCAATCCGATTGGCTGATCCAATCAGCCAATCAGATTGAGCTTGCATTCTATTGGCTGATCGGAACAGCTAATAGAATGCGAGCTCAATCTGATTGGCTGATTGAATCAGCCAATTGGATTGAACTTGATTCTGATTGGCTGATTCCATCAGCCAATCAGAATTTTTCTACCTTAATTCCGATTGGCTGATAGAATCCTATCAGCCAATCAGAATTCAAGGGACGCCATCTTGGATGACGTCCCTTAAAGGAACCGTCATTCATCGGGAAGTCGTCGGAAGAAGAAGATGGGTCCGCGGTGGAGGTCTTCAAGATGGAGCCGGTCCTCATCGGATGAAGATAGAAGATGCCGCTTGGATCAAGATGGTTGCCGGTCCGGATCGCCTCTTCTTCCCGGATTGGATGAAGACTTTGGAACCTCTTCTGGACCTCTTCAGCTGCCGGATGATGGATGTCTAGCCCCCACTTGGGCTTGGATGAAGATTTTGGAGCCAGGACGGATCGGTGTGATATCCGGCGAGGTGAAGACAAGGTAGGAAGATCTTCAGGGGCTTAGTGTTAGGTTTATTTAAGGGGGGTTTGGGTTAGATTAGGGGTATGTGGGTGGTGGGTTGTAATGTTGTGGGGGGGTATTGTATGTTTTTTTTTACAGACAAAAGAGCTGAATTCTTTGGGGCATGCCCCGCAAAGGGCCCTGTTCAGGGCTGGTAAGGTAAAAGAGCTTTGAACTTTTATAATTTAGAATAGGGTAGGGCATTTTTTTATTTTGGGAGGCTTTGTTCTTTGTTATTTTATTAGGGGGCTTAGAGTAGGTGTAATTAGTTTAAAATTGTTGTAATTTTTTTCTAATGTTTGTAAATATTTTTTTATTTTTTGTAACTTAGTTCTTTTTTATTTTTTGTACTTTAGTTAGTTTATTTAATTGTATTTATTTGTAGGAATTGTATTTAATTAATTTATTGCTAGTGTAGTGTTAGGTTTAATTGTAGATAATTGTAGGTAGTTTATTTAATTAATTTATTGATAGTGTAGTGTTAGGTTTAATTGTAACTTAGGTTAGGATTTATTTTACAGGTAATTTTGTAATTATTTTAGCTATTTAATAGTTCTTAACTATTTAATAGCTATTGTACCTGGTTAAAATAAATACAAAGTTACCTGTAAAATAAATATAAATCCTAAAATAGCTATAATATAATTATAATTTATGTTGTAGCTATATTAGGGTTTATTTTACAGGTAAGTATTTAGATTTAAATAGGAATAATTTAGTTAATAAGATTTAATTTATTTAGTTAGAATAAAATTATATTTAACTTAGGGGGGTGTTAGGGTTAGGGTTAAAATTAGCTTTAGGGGTTAAAAAATGTATTAGAGTAGCGGTGAGCTCCGATCGGCAGATTAGGGGTTAATACTTGAAGTTAGGTGTCGGCGTTGTTAGGGAGGGCAGATTAGGGGTTAATACTATTTATTATAGGGTTATTGAGGCGGGAGTGAGGTCGGATTAGGGGTTAATAACTTTATTATAGTAGCGGTGCGGTCCGCTCGGCAGATTAGGGGTTAATAAGTGTAGGCAGGTGGAGGCGACGTTGAAGGGGGCAGATTAGGGGTTAATAAATATAATATAGGGGTCGGCGGTGTTAGGGGCAGCAGATTAGGGGTACATAGCTATAATGTAGCTGGCGGCGGCGTGCGGACGGCAGATTAGGGGTTAATAAGTGTAGGTAGCTGGCAGCGACGTTGTGGGGGGCAGATTAGGGGTTAATAAATATAATATAGGGGTCGGCGGTGTTATGGACAGCAGATTAGGGCTACATAGGGATAACGTAGTTGGCGGCAGTGTACGGAGCGGAAGATTAGGGGTTAAAAATTTTTTATAGAGTGGCAGCGATGTGGGGGGCCTCAGTTTAGGGGTACATAGGTAGTTTATGGGTGTTAGTGTACTTTAGAGCACAGTAGTTAAGAGCTTTATAAACTGGCGTTAGCCCAGAAAGCTCTTAACTACTGACTTTTTTCTGCGGCTGGAGTTTTGTCGTTAGAATTCTAACGCTCACTTCAGCCACGACTCTAAATACCGGAGTTAGAAAGATCCCATTGAAAAGATAGGATACGCAATTGACGTAAGGGGATCTGCGGTATGGAAAAGTCGCGGCTGGATAGTGAGCGTTAGACCCTTTCCTGACTGACTCCAAATACCGGCGGTAGCCTAAAACCAGCGTTAGGAGCCTCTAACGCTGGTTTTGACGGCTACCGCCAAACTCGAAATCTAGGCGTGTTTTTTTATTTTTCGTAATTTTATTGTCTTTTGTTTTTTGTAATGTTAGACTATTTTTAATTTTCGTAATTTAGTGTTTGTTTTTTGTAATGTTAGGTTTGTTTTTTTCGTAGTGTTAGGATTTTAGGACGTAATATTGTAATTTAGGTTTTTATTTTTAGTTTATTTAATTTCTTTTAAATAGTAAAGTTAGGTTAATTTATAGTTTAATCTTAGTTTTCTTTTTATTTCACAAGTAAGTTTTTATTTATTTTAAGGTAGTTATAATGTAATTTTAATTTAAAGTTAAGGGTTTTTTAGGTTTTGGGGTTAATAGTTTAATTTAGTGTTTTGTGATGTGGAGGGCCGGCAGTTTAGGGGTTAACAGTTTTAGTTTAGTATTATCGATGTGGGGGGCCGGCGGTTTAGGGGTTACAATATTTATTTTAGTAGTAGCTATGTGGGGGACCGGCGGTTTTGGGTTTAATAGATTTATTATAGTAGTAGCGATGTGGGGGGCCGGCAGTTTAGGAGTTTATAGGTTTATTATAGTAGTAGCCATGTGGGGGCCTGCGGTTTAGGGGTTAATAGGTTTATTATAGTAGTAGGGATGTGGGTAGGCAGTGGTTTAGGGGTTAATAGGTTTATTATAGTATTTGCCATGCTGGGTATGGTGGTTACGGATTAATAGTGTAATTTATTTGTGTTATTGAACTTTGTAACATTTTTGTTATGAGTTTTGTAAAACATTTTTGTTTCGCAACAATCCATAACTAATGGTCTCAGATAGCGGAATGGATTGCTGCAGTATAAGCTATAACGTTAACGTTATAGGCGGACCACACAACCTGTAATACAGGCGCAATGAAAATCCTGCACTCAAAAGCCATTTTTTGAGTGCGGAATGGAGAGTTGCGTAAAGACTAAAATGCTAGCGGTATAGCTGTACCACAGCGACTTGTAATACGGAAGACCTGCATATTCCGCACAATGGCCAATTTTCCAGCGGTATAGCAGTACCACAAAACTTGTAATTTTGCTGTTTGTAGAGACAGTACAGGAGAAATAATTGAGGCCATTTGCTATTTGCATATCTCCTTCCAGCATTCTACAGTTAACGGTTTCATTCTTACTTTCATACCATCCCTCCATGTAAGTCATTGTGGAGGGATGGTATGAAAGTACAGGGACATTATTTTTCTGTATTATAAACAAGGATCTGTATAGAGGAATATCATGTTATGCTTACAAGTAAATGTATGAAGTTGCTATTCAGTGTAGTTCTGTTCCTGCATGAGTGCATTGTTTTCATTCAAAATGTTCACAATATATTTTATAATGACCTTGAAACTTAACATTGAGCCAGAATTCCAATCTAATGCCTCCTTTATTTTAGGCTGTTTTAATTAGACCTTAAAGGAATATGATTCAGAAAGAGCATATGATTTTTTAAACACCAAATTATTTTGATTATCTACTTAGCTTCATTCTGTCGGTATCTTCTGTTAAAAAGCATTCCTAGGCAGGCTCATGAGTAGAAATGCACTATTGAGAGCTGATTTGCTGCACATATATTCCTTTTGTCATTGGCTCACCAAGTGTGTTCTCCTAGCTTTCTGTAGTGCATTGCTGCTCCTTCAACAAAAGATACAAAGATAATTAAGAACATGTGATAATAGAAGTGAATTGTAACTTTTAAATTCTATGCTCTGAATCAAAATTAAACTCTGATGATTCAGATAGGACATGCAATTTTAAACAACTGTCCTATTTACTTTTATCATCAAATTTGCTTTTTTTTCGTGTATTCTTTGTTGAAAGCTAAACCTAAGTAAGCACATATGCTTAATTCTAAGCCCTTAAAGGCCACCTCTTATCTTAATAGATAGTTATTAACAGCTAGACAGCACTAGTTCATGCATGTCATAAATGTAACATTGTGCTGACTCCCATGGAGTTATTTATAAGACAGCACTGATTGGCTAAAATGCAAGTTTGTCAAAAGAACTGAGATAAGGGGGCAGTTTGCAGAGGCTTAGATACAAGGTAATTACAGAGGTAAAAAGTATAAAAAGTATATTAATATAACTGTGTTGGTTATGCAAAACTGGGGAATGGGTAATACAGGGATTATCTTTCTTTTAAAACAACTTTTTACTTTCATATCTTTTGTTGAAACCCATACCGAGGTAGGTTTGAATTATCTGTTTTATTTCTCCCTATTGAGTTATTTAGAAAAAACTGTAACTATCATTAGAAGGGTATCATAAATCTTTAGTTCTACTTTAAATCTGAAGTAAATGATTTTCTTCCCTAAAGCTCTATACTCGTTACCATAAATTGTTGCTTGTTTTAACTTTGGAGAAACAGAGGTAAAGTCATACAAAAAAAAAAAAAGAAAGAAAGAAAAATGGATATATGCACAATAAATTATAAAAACATCCCTATAACTCACCCTTGTGAAAAATCACCGGTGCATATACTGTAGAGGGGAATTCATGCACTGCCCATAAACTAGAAAAATAGTCTCTGCGCTGTGAGATTCATTTACTGTTTAATTTCCTTAGGAAGATAAATATATTGATAAATACATGAATTATCTTGGATCTTAAATTAGCGCATACAGCAGTGTCTGCAACAGCCTAGTTCCCTGATGTTGTTAAATCTTACATTTATTTCTTAGCTTAGATCTCATATATGTTTCAGTTATTTAAAGCTTTTTTATCGAGTGCATCTAAAACAGAATATTTCAACATTTATCACGTTTTTGCGCTTTGAGGAAAGAAAAATCTGTGCTGACTAAACCAATATGTATTTTCATGCTTATAGGAGTTAGCCCTTATACTATAGAGCTATTTGTAGAATAAAAACAAAAAGACTTTGCAATATATATATATATATATATATATATATATATATATATATACAGTACATATATATATATATATATTCATTATTTATTTTGTTCCCTTTTCTTGTAATTTAGTTCTAAAAATGATGGGTTTCAATTTAGTGTCTCTATATCCCATATTGACATTGGTTACACACTCCAATGGCCTATTTATAACTGTCTCTAACTGGGCTCAGCAGAGAAACCTAGGTTGCAACATGGTGGCTTCCATTGTTTTATGGACATTAAATCTTTGGCTCTATTTTTTCATTATTTAAACAACTAATATAACTTGTAATATGTGGATATTATCCCAAGGCTACTCTTTCTTTTAAAAATATCATTCATCATGTAACCTTTCTTAATGCTAAACAGATTGTATAATGTTTAAAGAGACATGAAACCCCACATTTTTCTTTCATAATTCAGATATAGCATGACATTTTAAAATAAAACTTTCCAATGTATTTCTATTATCACATTTGCTTCATTCTCTTGGTATCATTTGTTGAAGGAGCATCAATACACTACTGGGCGCTAGGTGAACACATCTGGTGAGCCAATCACAAGAGGCCTATATGTGCTGCCAGTGCCACCAATTAGCAGCTAGCTCCCAGTAGTGCACTACTGATCCTGAGCCTACCTAGGTATTCTTTTCAGCAAAGGCTACTAAATGAACAAAGCAAATTAAATAATAAAAGTAAATTGGAAAGTTGTTTAAAATTACATATTATGTTTTTGACTTTACTGGGCCTTTAATTGCCAAGTTTTCTTTATATGCAATATGCTTTTTTATAATGTTTATTGATAAAAGTGTGAAAGTTTTCTTCAACGTCTTTATAGATGAATGTTTAACAAAATAAATGATTTTCATTGAGCTGTTGCACTTTGTTTTTTTCTGCAGGTTCTAGAGCTATGGCTTTCTGGTTTCTTTTGGTTACAGTGGCCCTTGTGTGCATGGACGCCTCCCATTCTACTAAAGAGGGTGAGTTTTGGTATAACAATATATTTATAGCCTGTTGTATTAGTATTGGTGGAAAATCTTTATGCAGATTTATATCATGGAAGCCATAGACAAATAATATTCTTGTGGTTCCTTCTTACTGAAAATTCCTTTTTTTTTTTTAAACTAATGCATTTGTATTTATTTATTTTTGGGAAAAAAAATCCTGCAAACATTTTTTTGATATATTTGAGAATATAGGGAAGCAAAGGTGTCCATAATAGAACGAGCAAAATGAGGCAAATATCGTACCTTCCGCTTGTTCACATATCTGAAGTATGGGAGATAGATGGTAAATCATCCCTTAAATGGACAGTCTACTCCATAATGTTTATTGTTTAAAAAGATAGATAATTCTTTTATTATCCATTCCCCAGTTTTGCATAACCAACACTGTAATATTAATACACTTTTTACCTCTGTAATTACCTTGTATCTAAGCATCTCCTGACAGCCTCCTGATCACATTTGCATTTTAGCCAAGCAGTGCTGACTCATAAATAACTCCACAGGATTGAGCACGTCATCTATATGACACACATGAACTAGCGGGGTCTAGCTGTGGAAAAACTCTCGAAATGCATTGAGAAAAGAGGTGGCCTTCAAGGGCTTAGAAATGATACAAGTTAATTGCAAAATTGTTTAAAATTGCATGCCCTATCTAAATCACTAGTTTAGTTTTGGGGGGAAAAATTGACTGAAAATAGCTAATAGAATTCAAGAAATTATTTTTTTTTTTTAATTAACTGATAATACAACTAATTATTAGCTATGATACTGCAAAGTCATTGGGACATCTAATGACAACTTGTACTGATACTATACAGTACAGTACACAGAAAAATCAGTATGTGACAGTCCATATATAAATGATGTAATCATTTCTAAGTATATACTAATACAGTGAGGGAAAACATTATTTGATCCCCTGCTGATTTTGTACGTTTGCCCACTGACAAATAAATAATCATTCTATAATTTTAATGGTAGGTTTATTTAAACAGTGAGAGACACAATAACAACAAAAAAATCCAGAAAACGCATTTAAAAAAAAGTTATAAATTGATTTGCATTTTAATGAGTGAAATAAGTTTTTGATCAGTCAGCAAGATTTCTGGCTGCCATGTGTCGGGTGCTTTTGCATTGCAGTCTATGGGAACTGTGTGTTCCATGTAAATATATATGTATATGCTTATATAATATATATTTATGTCTTACTATGTTTGTATATATACAAATAAACACGTAAATATATATGTATATAATCAAATACATATATATTTAAAATTGCTGCCTATCGCTGCGCTACTTACCTCCTTCGCCGTGCTAGGTTCTCATGCCGTGTCTCACGGCATAAGAACAAGGCTCCCATTGAAGCCTATAGAAGTGCGCTCAACTTGTAATACCAGCGCATATTAGTGTGCGCTTGTATTAATCAGTGGAGCGCTAATATCTCTTTCTCAAAAGCGATATTTAGCGTTCCACTTGTAATCTGGCTTTAAAATGTTTGATTGGTTTCCAATCCCTTGCAGTCACTGAGCGTTCCAGTGGATGAGTTGGGCAGGCATTTTTTAAAAAAAAATTTTTTTACTTAAAGGGACATGACACTGCTGGCTACAACTACAGTAACATGGTTACTATTCGTCATGCTATTGTTTTTTTTTTCTGTACTTCTGTCTCCTCAAAGTTGTTATTTTAAGCAAGTACAGAATTTTTATAATGGGCAACACCATTTTAGAGCACACATATTGTCACCCCCTGTGACAGAAGCCGTGAGCTTTCACAGATCAGTGATTGCACTTTGGCTTACCTTGCACAATGGAAAGCTGAAGCTTTTTTAATACATTTTAAAAGTTACACAGCAATTATAGAAAAAAATTCCTCAGGAATAATATAGAGAAATACAGCCACTGCAAAAGCATATAGCTCCCTCTCTGCATTGTGCGCGCTATAGTGAAGTGCACTATATGGCTTGTCAAGAAGACAACAGTATCACTATTCTGTGACTGTGCACCACTTCACCAGGTGCAAGAATACTTAAAATCCAAGATGGCAGCACCCAGTGTGAAGATGAAGAACTGTAACTAAATGGCACTTGTATAAGGTAAAACAATACAAATAAAAATGAGAGAATGGGTTTTAAGAGAGCTGCAAGCACAGGAGAAAAAAAAACTAAATAGGATAATGAATAGTAACCATACTACTGTTATTGTACCCAGCAGTTTAATGTCTATTTAATTTATAGTAATGCCACAAATCTACACTGCGTCTATACACTAGACATGTGAATGTTATATAGCTGGCCTCTGGGAATAATATTCAAGCTAGGATAATTAATATTAATATTTTTTAGATGTTTAGCTGAAAAATATTTTGGAATACAGAAAATTAGCCAAGAAACCAGTATTAAAATGGCTTTATTTTGTGTTCGTAATTAGTGTCGAAACAATTCATTTTTTACACTTATAGTCTTGTGTGTGTATGTTATGCTATAATACTTTGTTGCATAAATTAGGTAATAAAATATGTTTCACAACGAAGAGGATGTGACTGTGTATCCCTCTTCACCCTATGAAATCATTTAGCTAACTCTAATTGGTCTGTCATGCTTCCATCTGAATGTCACGGGTTTGGCTGGCTGAAGTTTTACATCTCACTGAAAAGTGTGATATTTTGAGAGTGGTTATTGATGCCATTAAACTTTAAAACGATTACAATTAAACTTAGATTTTCAAAGCAATGGGAAAATTACACTAATTCAACATGTAATTTAAATCTATCTAATTATGTGTTTAGGGCTATTTCATCACACACTGGAAGTTGAATAAGCTACAATTAGATTGCCATGTCAACAAGACAAGAAAGTGCAATTGCCAAACACCATCTAAATGAATATTTAACATAAAGGGCTAGATTACAAGTGGAGTGCTATTTTAACATGCGCCAGTAAAGTTTCAAATTTGCCTGTTTACGGGAACATGTTAAATAACCAGCCATTACAAGTGGCTGGTTAATGTTACCGCAAATTTGCGGTAACACTTAGTGCAATTAAAAGAGGTCAGACCTCTGGTTAATTAAAAAAATGTTCCCAATTGCCCCCCCCCCCCCCAAATAATGTGTACAGTTCTTTTATTAAAATAAAACATATGACCATCTTTTTTTTAAAAAAAAAAAAAAAAAAACTGCACAAAGCAGTTATAAGAGGTTAAAAAGTGAGCGGATGTGGGGAATTAGAAAAAAAAAATCTGACACTTAAAAGTGCCTTTACATAGCAGTCCATGGGGACTGTGTTTAAAACTGTAACTATATATGTAAATATTTATGTACATATATATGTGTATTAATATGTGTATATATGTTACAGTTAAAGTGCAGAAATCAGTTAATGTGCACATTACCTAGTTAATCTGCAGATTAACTAGGGTGATCAGTTATAGTGCAGAAAAATTGTTTCATTTCTCACATTACCTCCTAGGCACTAGTTAAAGTGCAAAAAAAAAAAAGCAATTAAGCTTTTTAGAAAAGTTTGTTTCGCGGTTTGTTTCTCTCATGTAAACTGTTTATTGAAAAAGAAGCCGAAGAATGTAATAAATAAAGAACAGAATGTTCCGATTTCGGCCGAGGGCAGATACGCTCCAGAGTGCTCTGTTCTAATCAGAGCCTCGGGCGCCGCAACTGCCTCTGGGAACCTTACCATGGGTCACAGCCCGCACGTCTTGAAATTCTCTGTCTGGAAAATTATCTATCTATCTATCTATCTATCTATCTATCTATCAAATCTATATTAAATAGATAGACTCGATAGATAGATAATTTCCCAGACAGAGAATTTCAAGACGTGCGGTCTGGGACCCATGGTAAGGTTCCCAGAGGCAGTTGCGGCGCCAGAGGTTCTGATTAGAACAGAGCACTCTGGAGCGTATCTGCCCTCGGCCGAAATCGGAACATTCTGTTAACAATTCCCCATGTAGCTTCAAGTTAGTCCAGAAATGTCCCATACATTTATATCAACGCTGCCAAGCACATTTCCTTATATTGTTTAGTGGTACTAAGATCCCCTCTTTAAGTGTGCCTCTATTTACCATACTTTATACCCAGAGAAAATGTGTCAGCCGTACCACCTCAGAATTATTGTACTCTGTGAGCACGTCACTTGCAGTATCCTTTCCAGTTTTTTTTTGTGTATCGTAGCAGCCAAGGAAGCGGATAACAGTAGCCGGTCTCCTGCGCTCAGCTGCCTTAAGCTCAGTATTATGTTTGTGTTTCCTGCTATCTCACTTCTTAGCATAGACTGTCAGGCAGAATGCGGTATAGCCGCAGGCCAATAACGACCAAGAAAATGTTCCAGCTCAGGTGAGAATGATTTCACCTCAGGTTGATCAACAGAAAAACAGCAAGATTCTGCAGGCTATGCAGGTGTATCAAACCTCCACCCCTCTCAAAAATATGCACTTTAATGACACTGAAGCCGTTAATGTGCACATTACCTAGTTAAAGTGCGGATTCCGCACTTTAACTGAGCAAATCAGTTAATCTGCAGATTACCTAGGTAATGTGCACATTAACTGATTCCGCACTTTAGCGGTAACATATACACATATAAACACATAAATATATATGTAAAACAAACTCAGCTTGCAGATACATGCAAGCTGCTAGCATCCATACCAAAACCCCAAACAATAGCAAAACAGTGAAAGTTGCAGCAGTGCAGCACCGTTACTTTAAAAGGATTTATTGAGCCAAATCAAACATACAACGTTTCAGATCTCAGTCCTTAGTCATGTATAAGGATACAACAGTACAAATCCACATTATATACCTAAAAAAATACACCCCTAATGACATCAGGTGAACACACACCTGTACATAGCTCCCCCTAGTGTTAAAGACTCAATATTCTTTGTTATTTAATCTAGCCAGTTTGGACATTATTCCCACAATATATACATCTTGCTCCTTTGTATACTTATAATCACAGTACATAATTCACATATATTTTAATTTTATTCAAGTCAAATATATATTTGAAAAATGGCGCAGAAAGGTAACATATTCATGTTAATGCTATTTCTATTCCATTTAAGCTTAGTCAATTAAAAACCGTCCAGTCCATTTCCCTGTTCATACCACCTGGCATCATAGTTCCTAATTCATCGATATCCACCTCTCCTAGGCTTTTGCACCTGTTCTATTATTTGAAACCTTATTTATTTGGCTAAGGCTATGGCCTGCTGTTATAAAATTGTCCGCCACTGGTGCATCTAACTGCTCAGTTCTGATACTGCTATTATGCTGGTTCACCCTTTCACGCACCTTATATATATTCATATACATATATATTTTAAATTTGCTGCACAACTTACCCCCTGCGCTGCGCTAGGTACTTTGCCGTGTCTCACAGCATGAGAATGAGGCTCCCATTGTAGCCTTTGGAAGCGCAAGGCTTCCAGGCAATTGCGCTTAAGTTGTAATACCAGTGCACATTTTGTGTGCGCTGGTATTACTGAGTGGAGTGCAAATATCGGCATCAGAACGAGGCTTCCATAGGAGCCTATAGAAGTGCATTTTCTTTAGCTCAATGCTTCTCAGCAATGCAAACGCGAACTCACGTTCACATTGCTGAAAACTTGTAATAGCAGCGCACATTAGCGTGCACTGGTATTACACAGTGGAGCGCAAATATCGGTTTCAGAAAAGGGATATTTAGTGCTCCACTTGTAACCTCGCCCTTTATGTTTAAACGTTTATTGGGGGGGGTTCTATAGAATAATATAATAGCCACAAAGATCTATAATTGTTATTGCATTTATTTTGTCAATAATATTTAGAAGGTAATTAGTAGGTTTTATCCCTTTTATTACGTTTATACCAATGCCAGTTACCTTATTGTGGTTGCTTCATCTTTTTATGAGTGCATTACACAGATCAACTAGGGTCTCTGAGGAAGCCCATGTGTGCGAAACACGTCAGTGCAGGCAATGTACCTTGTTAAGTTTGTCTGGCTGTACGTGAGATTTCTCAATAAATGGATTGAGATCATAGTTTCACAGCTACAGCAGTTTTTTTACTTTCTTAAACAAGTTCTCAGCATACAGCAACATTATAAATACATCAGTTCATGTCAGAAATGTTAGTTTATCCAATGAATTATATTTCATCTCTAAGCAATGCAGGAAAATTGTTGCTTTAGCTTCTCTTTGCAGCTGCAAATCATAAAACACATTTTTTCTTTCTCAATCAATTCAAGTCAGAAGAAGCTGTATACGATACATACAAAGGTGTTTATATTCCACAAAATATATTTAAAAAAAAAAAACATTTTAAATATATTGTAGGAATCAGTGATATGAGCAGAGATCCAGTTATTCTCAACGATAACCAAACCAACAATATAAAGTGTCCATATCAACTTCTCTATTTTTAAAATAATACTTTCTACAAAATGGTTTAGGGGGAGGGGTTATAATGTGATACAAAAAAAATAATTTTACACTTTGAATCATGAGCGTTTAAAGGGACATGAAACCCACATATTTTTCTTTCATGATTTAGAAAGAGCATGTAATTTTAAACAACTTTCTAATTTACTTCTATTATCTAACTTGCTTCATTCTCTTGTTATTCTTTGCTGAAAAGCATATCTAGATAGGCTCAGTAGCTGCTGATTGGTTGCTGCCGATAGATGCCTCATGTGATTGGCTCACCCATATGCATTGCTATTACTTCAACAAAGAATAGCTAAAGAAGGAAGCAAATTAAATAATAGAAGTAAATTGGAATGTTGTTTAAAATTGTATTCTCTATCTGAATCATGAAAGAAAATGTTTGGGTTTAGTGTCCCTTTAATGTTGTGTTCTATGTCCCTTTAAGTGTGATGGAGACACTGCAGCCTCGTTGGAGGGAGTTAAATTAGAACAATATTAAAAAAAATAATCTTTACAGTAGGAGCAGGCAAAGTAAATAATGACTGTATATTGTTATTTTATTTCCCTTGAAGAGACATAAAAGTGCAAAAAGAAAATGCTGTAACATGTAAGAGCATTTTATTATTGCTTTGTTACTATATAACTATGTGTTTAACCCCTGCAAAACTAGCTGGCAACTAGCTGAACACATCTGATGAGCCAATGACAAAAGACAAATGCGTGTAACCGCCAATCATGAGCTAGCTCTCATTAGTGTAGGACATATACATATTATTTTTCAACAAAGGATACCATGCAAAGAAAGTAAAATAGAAGGATTTTTTAAGTGTTATAAAATGACAGTCTCTATTTGACTCTAGCAAGTTTCATTTTGACTTTTCTGTCCCTTTAATTCAGCATTTGTCAGGGAATTTTTAGGTGTCTTAAAATGACAGTCTCTATCTGACTCCAACAAGTTTCATTTTGACTGTTCTGTCCCTTTAATTCAGCATTTTTCAGGGAGATTAAAGGGACAGTCTACTCCAGAATTTTTCTTGTTTAAAAAGATAGATAATCCCTTTATTACCCATTACCCAGGATTGCATAACCAACACTGTTGTATTAATACACTTTTTACCTCTATGATTACCTTGTTTCTAAGCCTTAGCAGGCTGCCCCCTTATCTCAATTCTTTTGACGGACTTGCATTTTAGCCAATCTGTGCTGACTCTTAAATAGCTCCACGGGAGTGGGCACAATGTTATCTATATGACACCCGTGAACTAGCACTGTCTAGCTGTCAAAAGCTGTCAAAATGCCCTGAGATAAGGCAGATAAACGGCTTAGAAATTAGCAAATGATCCTACCTATGTTTAGCTTTCCACAAAGAATACCAAAAGAACAAAGCAAATTTAATTATAAAAGTAAATTGGAAAGTTGTTTAAAATTGCATGCCCTATCTGAATCATGAGAGTTTAATGTTGACTAGACTGTCCCTTTAAATGTTGGGTCTAATGTCTGTTTAAACCCTACACTTATGATATGGAAGGAAGCATGCATTTGAGTATGGAAAATAAGCAGAGCGGAAACATGTTCTTTCTACTGTCAAAACCTGTGTTTCTGTATTTCTGTAATCTTTGTCATAGAATGTAAAATGCATTGATAAATGGTATCATGATTATATTTAAAGATAGATTACATTGAACCACTTGAGTGAAGGATGACTCATAGTAATAATGATCACCTTTTAGCAACCACCAGCCTCGTTTTGTTGTGTTGATTTTAAGCCTCAGATATCCATGTTTTTTCTAATGGAAAAAAAAAATGTTCTGGAATCAAATAAATGAGAAAACTAGATGAGTTAAACAAGATAATACTTTGTTAAAGTGAATGTAATCTTTAATGAATTAAAGCCCAGGATCAAAAAATCATAAAAACTGTGGCACTTTAATTAAATAAAGTTTACAAAAATTCTTATATAAAAAAAATAACAATTGCGTTATAGTAAACATAACGCCGGTCCTCCCCCTGCCGATTGATGACGAATTCGGCTTCCTCCAATCGTTGTGTGCCCCCATTGACGTCCAGCTTGTGGGGCACACAACAATTGGATGAAGCCGGATTCATCATCGAGCTGCGGGCGGAGGATCGGCGTTATGTTTACCATAACGCAAAAGGTATCTTAAAAAAATAAGCGTCTTTGTAAACTTTAATGAATTAAAGTGCTCCTGTTTTTAAGATTATATACTGTATATATATGTATATATATATATATATATATATATATATATATATATATATATATATATATATATATATATACAGGGAGTGCAGAATTATTAAGCAAGTTGTATTTTTGAGGATTAATTTTATTATTGAACAACAACCATGTTCTCAATGAACCCAAAAAACTCATTAATATCAAAGCTGAATAGTTTTGGAAGTAGTTTTTAGTTTGTTTTTAGTTATAGCTATTTTAGGGGGATATCTGTGTGTGCAGGTGACTATTACTGTGCATAATTATTAGGCAACTTAACAAAAAACAAATATATACCCATTTCAATTATTTATTTTTACCAGTGAAACCAATATAACATCTCAACATTCACAAATATACATTTCTGACATTCAAAAATAAAACAAAAACAAATCAGTGACCAATATAACCACCTTTCTTTGCAAGGACACTCAAACGCCTGCCATCCATGGATTCTGTCAGTGTTTTGATCTGTTCACCATCAACATTGCGTGCAGCAGCAACCACAGCCTCCCAGACACTGTTCAGAGAGGTGTACTGTTTTCCCTCCTTGTAAATCTCACATTTGATGATGGACCACAGGTTCTCAATGGGGTTCAGATCAGGTGAACAAGGAGGCCATGTCATTAGATTTTCTTCTTGTATACCCTTTCTTGCCAGCCACGCTGTGGAGTACTTGGACGCGTGTGATGGAGCATTGTCCTGCATGAAAATCATGTTTTTCTTGAAGGATGCAGACTTCTTCCTGTACCACTGCTTGAAGAAGGTGTCTTCCAGAAACTGGCAGTAGGACTGGGAGTTGAGCTTGACTCCATCCTCAACCCGAAAAGGCCCCACAAGCTCATCTTTGATGATACCAGCCCAAACCAGTACTCCACCTCCACCTTGCTGGCGTCTGAGTCGGACTGGAGCTCTCTGCCCTTTACCAATCCAGCCACGGGCCCATCCATCTGGCCCATCAAGACTCACTCTCATTTCATCAGTCCATAAAACCTTAGAAAAATCAGTCTTGAGATATTTCTTGGCCCAGTCTTGACGTTTCAGCTTGTGTGTCTTGTTCAGTGGTGGTCGTCTTTCAGCCTTTCTTACCTTGGCCATGTCTCTGAGTATTGCACACCTTGTGCTTTTGGGCACTCCAGTGATGTTGCAGCTCTGAAATATGGCCAAACTGGTGGCAAGTGGCATCTTGGCAGCTGCACGCTTGACTTTTCTCAGTTCATGGGCAGTTATTTTGCGCCTTGGTTTTTCCACACGCTTCTTGCGACCCTGTTGACTATTTTGAATGAAACGCTTGATTGTTTGATGATCACGCTTCAGAAGCTTTGCAATTTTAAGAGTGCTGCATCCCTCTGCAAGATATCTCACTATTTTTGACTTTTCTGAGCCTGTCAAGTCCTTCTTTTGACCCATTTTGCCAAAGGAAAGGAAGTTGCCTAATAATTATGCACACCTGATATAGGGTGTTGATGTCATTAGACCACACCCCTTCTCATTACAGAGATGCACATCACCTAATATGCTTAATTGGTAGTAGGCTTTCGAGCCTATACAGCTTGGAGTAAGACAACATGCATAAAGAGGATGATGTGGTCAAAATACTCATTTGGCTTTTAATTCTGCACTCCCTGTATATATAAAAGATGTTGTTGGTGAAATTATTATATACTAGTTTTTTCGTTCTTTTTTGTTTTTAATATTTTTTGCTACTGAGAGTTTGAACAGGAGTTGGAGCAGGCATACTTTGTCAAAATGGGTTAAGGTACCTCTCTTTTTTTGCATATAATATGGCAGGACTTTATTACTTTATTGCTGCAAACTTGTGGGGGGTTGTCGGTTTAGGGGTTAAAACTTTAATTATTAGTTCCGATGTGGGTTTGATGGCGGATATAGGGGTTTTTACATTTTTTTCTTAGGCGCCGGCAGTTTCTAAAGTGCCGTAAGTCACTGGCGACTCCAAAAATTTGTATTTACGGTCATTTCTGGACATCGCTAGTTTATCCAACTTACGATACTTTATGGACTGCCGGCAGGGTTTATTGGATACCCCGATGTGCGAGGTGAAATTACGGGCGGCGCAGGTTTCAGTGCTTGTTTCAGTGAAAATTACGGGTTTCAGTGCTTGTTTTCAGTGAAATTACGGGCAGCACAGGTTTCCGTATATGTAATCTCGCCCATGATGTTTGTGGGTACCTTGCAGAAAACAAGTTGATTTTTAGGTGCAAATGCAACAAGTTCCAAACAACTTAAAAAAACAAAACTATAATGCAATATAAGGAATACAGTCACTCCATTTATTTATAACTAATGTTTAATATTCCAGTCATACCTTATTAAATGTGAATATAATTTTTTTTATCACATCTTTTCTGAATGCAACCTAGAAACAAACACAGGGAACAGTTTTTTAAAAGGGAAAATATAATATTGCTGTCTTCTAATTACTGGCAAAAGACCAGGTGCTATAAAGGATTAACAGCTAGATTTAACAACTTCCATGAAACCTAATATATGAGCAGTGTTGTTAGAGGCAGATCTTTTCTGTGTGAATCTCTCACAGGAGGGAGGTACTGTAGATATTGCAACTGAACAAATCTCAGCTGATTTTTAATGGCCATACTAATCAGGTTGTTTGAATTGATATTTTGATAATCAAGTCTAATTAATTAACGAGCCTCACAAGTAAAGGTGAAATGTGTTTGGTGTAAATGCTATTTCTCTTTCTGCTAAATTAAAGGGATTTTAATTCCAGGAGATAGATAGATAGATAGATAGATAGATAGATAGATAGATAGATAGGAGCTACAAGTAAATACCATTATTTAATAGATCACTTCTAGTCCAGTTTATAAAATCTATAGACATACATTTTTAAGTTTTAAAGGGATATGAAACCCACATTTTTTCTTTCATGATACAAATAGAGCATTCAATTCTAAACAACTTTCTAAATTACTTCTATTATCAATTGTTTTTTCATTCTCTTGGTATCTTTCATTGAAAAGCTGGGAAGTAAGCTTAAGAGCCCACCCATTTTTGGAACACTATTACGCTGCAGTTTTATAAGAATGTTATACATTTCAAGATCACTAGATGGCAGCACTATTTCCTACCATGTAGTGTTCTGGATACCTAACTAGGTATCTCTTCAACAAAGAAGATCATGGGAACTAAGCAAATTTGATAATATAAGTCAATTGGAAACTTTCTTAAGCTGTAGTGCTTAAAGGGACATGAAACCCACATTTTTTCTTTCATTTTTTAGAAAGAGCATGTAATTTTAAACAACTTTTTTATTATCTAATTTGCTTCATTCTCTTGATATCCTTTGTTGATATCTTTTTTTAAATCCGCTAAGCTGCTGATTGGTGGCTGCACATAGATGCCTTGTCTAATTGGTTCACCCATGTGCATTGCTATTTCTTAAAGAAAGGATATCTAAAGAATAAAGCAAATTAGACAATATAAGTAAATTGGAGTGTTTTTCAAAATTGTATTTTTTTATCTGCATCATGAAAGAAAAAATTTGGGTTTCATGTCCCTTTAAGCCAATCTATGCTATTTATTCACAATCTAGTGGCTACATATTGCCTAGGAAGGTAATGGATAGAGTCTGAGCAATGTTTTAGATGATACTGTGTTTTTTGTTGTTGTTGAACTTTTCCTGGATTGATCCTGGAAAAAAAATAACTTTACATATAAACTATGAAAGTGTAAACCATGTAGAAACTATTGATTTGTAAATAAGCTCTAAATAGAATAAAAATTACTCTTTTACTTAACCGCTTAAGGACCAGCGCCGTACCGCTTGAGTTGTTATCCGCACTATTATTAGTAAGGAAACCCTTAATGACTGGCGACGTATATTGTAAATTGCGTTGTTAAAGGGACATGAAACCCAAAATTTCTTTCATGATTCAGATAGAGAATGCAATTTTAAACAACATTCTAATTTACTTATATTATCTAATTTGCTTCATTCTTTAGATATCCTTTGTTGAATAAATCGCAATGCACATGACTGAGCCAATCACACAAGGCATCTGTGTGCAGCCACCAATCAGCAGCTACTAAGCCTATCTAGATACGCTTTTCAACAAAGAATATTAAGAGAATGCAGCAAATTAGACAATAGAAGTAAATTGGAAAGTTGTTTAAAATTGCATGCTCTTTCTAAAGCATGAGAGAAACAATTTGGGTTTCATGTTCCTTTAACGACAGATGGATAGTCCTGGTGTACCTGATGTGGGCACATTTCTTCTGTAAAATAAATAACAGGAGCACAACACTAAGCTTAAGTTTATTTTGGCCCTGGTAATTGGCAGAAAGCCCACATAAATTCAGCACTGCATCTCTCCAAAATATGTAAACGGGGGCATTTTCCTATGTTCACACTGTGTAAACCTATGTCTGGATAAGGAACAAAGAGGCCAGTGCCACTTTATTTGTTTAAAGGCATAATAAAGAATTACATTTTTATTTGTGTGATTCTGCACTTCATTGCAGTGAAGGCAAAGTTTTGCTCTAATTTTATTATTGCCCTATTGGTTTCTTATAACTATGGGGTCAACTCAAATCTATTGGACAATTTGTTTCTGGTGGGTTTTCGTTAGAAAAAAAGCGGTTTTCAACTTGCTGGGAAAAAAAGCCCTATTTTTTCATGAAATTTAAACACTCTATGCAATTACAATACGTTTTGTTAAAGGGTTATAAATCTTATTATAGTATTAAAAACAACAATATGTAGACTTCTAAATCCACTTATGTAAAAATTAAACTTGTACATATATATAATTATTATATTTATTTCTCCAAAAATCCACTCCAATGACCGCCCAGAAAAATAGGCTGAACTTCCCCCCAAGTTTATAATAGTACATCCTCCAATCATGCAGCAGTAGGCATAATATAATTATAATATTAATGATGTGACCTCATTTAAAAAATTTCATGCGCATACATTTTTATGGTATATTGCATGCGCCCTAGATCTAAAATGGTAGGTCCACCATCTTTGTATGTCACAAGTCATGCATGCGCAGAATATTCAGCAACTTCATAATCTCTCTGCTGATGATGCGCCTAAATACAAACTTGAGACCTGGGTCACGATCAGCAGAAACTGCGTATACGGGCCACCATGATTGTTCTACCAAGGAAGAACATGGTTATACACCTCGCATACTGAGCCTTACAATGGTTTTTGCAGAGAAAATACAGGTAGAAGAGAAAAATGTTGTACAGATGTTAATGGCATATTGTAAATATATTATACAATTCTTTGGGTTTCCTATCCCTTTACATTTAAAGGGCCACTGTAAGTAAATATTTTCTATGCCTGTTACTAACTAACTACCCCAAATACGCTTTTTATCAATAGCATTTCATTAACATATCTCTACCGTATATCAGAAATCTTGTCTGCAAATTTAATTGTTTTCCAAACCCACTCCGTGGGTATCCTTTGTTCTGTACCAATCCGTTTACAATACCTAGGTTTCAAAATGGCGCTTTAAACACAAAGTTATTTGTTTAAGTATTTTGAACATGCAGTGCTGAAAATAGTGGGCAGGATAACGTGACATCATTGGCGAATTAAAGGTATAACCTTTAGAACGTTATGAAACTTCGTTTTGGAGAAAATATAGGTCAGTAGGTTTTAATTAATGTTTATTAACTTTAATATGTTAGTTGTTTAGCTTAAAAATTATAACAGAAAGTAATCCTTTAAAGGGACACTTAACCCAAATTTTTTTCTTTAGTGATTCAGATAGAGCATGCAATTTTAAGCAACTTTCTAATTTACTCCTATTATCAATTTTTCTTTGTTCTCTTGCTATCTTTATTTAAAAAGCAGGAATTTGATGCATAGGAGCTGGCCCATTTTTGGTTGAGAACCTGGATTAGGCTTGCTTATTGGTGGGTAAATGTAAGCCTCCAATAAACAAGCGCTATCCATGGTGCTGAACCTAAAATGGGCTGGCTGCTAAGATTTACATTCCTGCTTTTAAAATAAAGATAGCAAGAGAACGAAGAAAATTTGATAATAGGAGTAAATTAGAAAGTTGCTTAAAATTTCATGCTCTATCTGAATCATGAAATAAAAAAATGTGTTCAGTGTCCCTTTAACAAATTCAACACCTAAAGGGACATCCCAAACTGACTTTTATGAAATATTTGCAAGTATTCCAAAAAAATGTTGGACTAATTCTATTATGTTGCACTAATGCAAGACACTGTGCAATGACTACAGACAACATTTTTGAGTTGTATTTATACATGATCTAGATTACTGGTTTTAAGACCTGTCACCAGGCCTCCCTAACAGGCCACATTTTGAGGATATCTGAACTAGAGCACAGGTGAAATAATCAGCTGATTAGTAAACAGGGTAATTTTCCCGCTCTCATCCAAGGTAATCCTGAAAACCTGGCCTGTTGGGGAAGCCTGAGGACAGGTTTGGAAACCAGTCATCTAGATTCATTAAAGTTCTGTTCGCCATTGTATAGTCCATCTGCAGTGGGCAGGACACAGATTTAGATATGAATTCAATCAATGATATCCCGTACAATTAACTGGATCTGTAGAAAAAGAGAAAAACCACGACCACAATATCTAGAAATGGAGTGTAGTAATCACATTCTGTAAATATTTGTTTCTAATACACACTTGTATTGTAGTGATTGGCAGATTCAATACTGCAGTCTTCATTAATGAGATTTCAAAGTGGATTACGTCTTTGTGACTGGAATTTCAAACAGAAACACGTCTTAGTGGCCAGGATTTCCAACGGGATTGAAACATCATGACTGGGTTTACAGACTTTGTTACAAGGATTTCACTGTTTGCCATACCATCTTGTTTGCTACCGAGATAACAGGTTTTTAAAATATGCAAATTAAAATTAAAAAAAAACTGGCAATATCTAGGACCAATCTAGTTAAAGTAATAGAAATTGCACAAAGACAAAACACGTTCACAACAGTGCAGTTTTCCAGCTACATTTTTACAATGGATGAAATAAGACTTTCAGCATTTTCGTTGAATGCCGAATGAGGAAGTAGGAGGACTTTCGTGGTGTTCAGATGTTTTCAGATCCTTTAACGCTCCACTTGCAATCTAGCCCTAAAAGTGATAAAAAATTCTTGTTTACAGTTGTCAATGTTTTGGAAGTATTATTTTGTGCACTGGTCATTTGCAATGCAGTAATAAATTGAGGAAATATTTTGTCAAACCATTTAGGAATCACAAAACAATGTCAGATGAAATGAAGTACAGAGAGTGCACAAATGACGTACTAAGATGTTGTTCACTACAGAGTGATGCATGAGCCTTTCAAAATACCAGTTAAAGATGATTAAGGCTAATAAGGTGAACGGAATTTTTAAAGGACTAAATACCTCTTCATTTATAACAGGATTATTGACTTAATGCCTGATTTGTAAGGCTCAACTAATACAAAGTTTCTGCAAATTATTTTTGATTTGAGTGAACCAGGCGGCTAACATTCAAAAATGCATTATTAAACAAAATGGTAATGCAAATCTTCAGTCATATCTCCTGTTTTTATATATAGTCATATGTTTGTGAAACTTACTTCATAATTTAGGAAAATGCTGGTGCGCTTCTATAATAACAAAGCTAAACATATTTGCTTTAAAGGGACATGACATTTAAGAAAGAAGTTGGTTCCAGAGCAGCAACACGCTACAGGAAGATAGATAAACACATTGGGGCGGATTTAATAAGCAGCTTAATCCGCCAGAAGTATCCGGTGATCCGGGACTGAAGTTAAGAAGCAGTGTTCCCCACCTTGATTGACACCCCCTGCTAGCGGCCACAAATGTGCAGGGGGCGGTATTGTACAAGCATTTCTTGTGAAAATGTTTGTGCAATGTTAAATGCTGACAGCGTATGCGGTCGGCATTTAGCAATGCAAGGCAGGCATGATTCGCTATAGCGAATCATGTCTGTCTGGGGTTTAAATAGTGTGAGTAAATGACAAGAGACATATATGTGTGTAGCCACCCATAATCAGCTATTTTCTGATGCATTGCTGTTCTTGAGCCCTGCTAGGTATGCCCTTCAACAAAGGTTGCCAAGAGTAGAAAGTGAGTTTGGTGAAAGAAGTAAATTAAAGGGACATGAAACCCAAAAAAATCTTTCATGATTTAGGTAGAACATACCATTTTAAAAAAGCTTTGCAGTTTACTTCTATTTTCACATTGGCTTCGTTCTTTTGTTATCATTTGTTGAAGGAGCAACAATGCAGTACTGGTTTTTAACTGAACACATGGGTCAGCCAATGACAATCGGTATATATATGCAGCCACCATTCAGCAGCTAGAACCTAGGTTCTTTGCTGCTCCTGAGTTTACCAAGATAAACATTTCAGCAAAGGATAACAGGAGAAGGAAGCAAATTAAATAATAGAAGTAAAATGGAAAGTTGTTTAAAATTGCATGCTCTTTCTGAATCATGAAAGAAAATATTTGGGTTTCATGTCCCTTTAAAAAGTATTTTAACCTTCATTTTGACTTTTATGTCCCGTTTAAATATGTACTGATTTAAGTCAGATAGAAAGAGCTGTTAGTTACCTAAATGAAAGGACTGCTTAGGTTATTTACATGAAACTGTAGCATTCTATGCAGTGATTGGATTGCTCAGATCACATCTGCCCCTCATTGGCCACAACAATAATTGACTAGGAATATGGAACCAGAAAGCAGTATACCTGCAATATATTGTAAAGTTTACTGACATAATGACAATGTTAAATTAAAACCATTTCTTTTGCAACACCAGGTTTAATTGCTATGAGTTTCATGTCCCTTTAAATTTTGAAGAGAGCTTAAAAGTGGTTATCATTTTTATACCATGATTCTAAGGCAGTAAAAGAGACAGCCACCGATTCCTTCTTATCATTTTTTCCCCTCTTTTCTGCCAGTATGATCACAGAAAATTACTTTTAGTCATATTGGTTGCTACTTGTATCCAAGCAGGAAATTGCATCCGCCAGACCATACTGAACAGTGCATTTTACTTGGTCTGTTTTTTTTTTTTACTTTAAAACAGAGTTATTGACTGAATAGAAGCAAAAAACATTGCATAATATGAGGAGGAAATAATTTCATCAGTAAATATTTAAAATTAAAATAAAGTTGTGGAAAGAAATATTTTTCATTTATTATTATTTTTTTTTGCAGATACATTAAAATCCAAAAAGTAAGCATAAAATGTATATTAAACAGCAGTGTAGTGTTTGGTGCTGGACTGCCCTCGTGTGCCGATTCATATATTTAGGTTCTGCGGTAGCCAGATTGGGTCAGACGAGGACAGTCACAGAACAAACTCGGAAGCAATCCAAGAAAATTGAACAACTTGAAAGCAAGCGACTAGGATCCAAATTCAGTCGCTCAGAGATGGAAAACGAATATATCCCATCCAGGCTTCTGGTTTTTGCATCTTTTTTTATATATTTATTTTATTTTTAATGTGTTTCAAAATTACAATTTTTAAAATGAATCAATTAAAGGGACAGTTAAATACAAAATATTTCATTGTAATTTTTTTTTTTTAAAGTGTGTTTTAAACCTAAGAAAATTGATATTGTGCGTAAAAAGCATTGAGATTTTATACTTTGCAGTACAGGCAAATGTTTACAGTACTAAGGAACATTGTGTTCAGGTGTTCATTTAAAGGGGCACTTGCCAGCAAAAACAACAACAGCTTTATACTGCTTTACAGATCTTAATTGGCTTAAGAAAGTTATTTGTTAAAAGGACATAATTCGTTAGAGCATGTCATTTTATCACTAGTAACCCAGCAGTGCTATTTGTTTAATTCCTGCAAAGTGGTTAAACACCTAGGTATGGTACTGCTCAGGAGCCGCAGAACACTGCTGTTTCGAATTAGAAAATGAGAGTAAGTCATCAGTAGTTGTAGCTCTTTGATCCCACATTGCTGCTATTTTGCTCAGTGGCTTTATAAACTCAGGATCTGCTGTTTTCTGCAGCTCGCAATCAGTACTTTGGCTATGTGTTTAACTTTTAAGGGTGTTAAACACATAGTAGTGCAGGGTCACTATGGCTAATATAACATGCTCTAATGAATTAGAGCATAGAATTTGTGCTCTAAAATGTCCCTTTAAGTGGCGGAAGGTGGAGCTAGTTAAATATATTGCTGGATTTAACATCACTTGATTTTCTTTTACTATTTCTCATTTAAAAGGATATGGATCTTAAAATTAAAGGGGCAGTCTAGGCCAAAATAAACTTTCATGATTCAGATAGAGCATGTAATTTTAAACAATTTTCCAATTTACTTTTATCACCAATTTTGCTTTGTTCTCTTGGTATTCTTAGTTGAAAGCTTAACCTAGGAGGTTCATATGCTAATTTCTTAGACCTTGAAGCCCACCTCTTTTCAGAATGCATTTTAACAGTTTTTCACCACTAGTGGGTGTTAGTTCACATATTTCATATAGATAACACTGTGCTCGTGCACGAGAAGTAATCTGGGAGCAGGCACTGATTGGCAAGACTGCAAGTCTGTCAAAAGAACTGAAATAAGGAGCAGTTTGCAGAGGCTTAGATACAAGATAATCACAGAGGTTAAAAGTATATTATTATAACTGGTTGGTTATGCAAAACTGGGAAATGGGTAATAAAGGGATTATCTATCTTTTAAAACAATACAAATTCTGGTGTAGACTGTCCCTTTAAGCTTCATTCAGATAGGACGTTCATTTGTGCGAGGCTTTATAATTTAATTCTGTTATCAAATTTCCCTCTTTCCCAGCTTTAGGAGCGTTCACGTATATTGAGAGCACAATAAATATGTAACATAGAGTTAGATCACAATCCTTTAGAAAAGTCACCATTATAGCCTAAGGGGATTTGTTTTAGCTAAATCATTTAGAAAAGTTTATCAAATAATTGTCATCAGACAAACCCATTAAAGTCTATGGTGTGATAGATAAATCATGTTATAAACTACAGGATTGTGATCAACTCCTTGATTAGTTTTTCTAAAGGAGAGTGATCGACCCCGTACACTGCTGACATATAGACACGTGCTTGCTCGAGCAATGCACTACTGGGCGCTAGCTGAACACATCAGGCGAGCCAATGACAAGAGGCATATTTGTGCAGCCACCAATCAGCAGCTAGCTCCCATTAATGTATTGCTACTCCTGTGCCTACCGAGGTATTCTTTTCAACAAAGGATAGCTAGAGTAAAAAGACAATTAGATAGCAGAGGTAAATTGGAAAGTTGTTTCATGTTCCTTTAATGTTTACTTCCCTTTGCCCTATAAAAGTTAAAGTGAAAGTACATTTTAACCAACAGTATTAATGCCAGGGATTCCAATTATAACAATATATTTAGTCGCTAACTTTTTTCTTTTACATTATGTTATTGTTTCATCTCTCATACTGTCTCGTATGTTCCCCCCCCCGCGCGCTCATTTCCTGGTTTTGTTATGTAACACGTAATAGCGCTCCCACCCGCTATTATGTGTTCATCCGTGCGCATTCGCGTGAATCAACATTTATTGCGCATGCGCCAAAATGCTGTATTACATATTAAACAATTAATCACTTGATCAATGCACATGCGTGTCTCAATAATGTGTTTCTATACAAGGAGTAAATTCAATGAGACACGCATGCGCTATAGAAGATGGGGGCGTAGAGTGAAGATTTTCAGACACCACTGGGGGACCAATAAAATTCTTCATCATGTCAAAATAAAGTTTTTTTTTGGAGGCAGACGGAGAAATGCCGATATAGTGATGCGGATTGAAAGTTACAGTTATGTGATACATAGAGAATACTTTACAAAATCATGAATTAAACTCAACATATTTTTAGCTGTATTTTGCATTGCGGCATAGAGGTGCTGGATATTTTACTTTCACTTTAAAGCTTATTTTTAAAAAAAAGCTTTATAGACAATCCAGAGTTTACTGTCTTAAAATTATGACCAATCTAGATGAAGAAAAAAACATCTTCCTGTAGGTTACTGAAATAAAGTTACAATTAGTTTTCCTATTTATTTTTAGTCTAGACGGGAAGCAAATAACACATTTAATAATACATTTAAGTCTAGCACAAAATGCAGTGCTGCGATTTGTGCTAGTTACAAGTTTGTATTTTATTTTATTTATCTGTTTCAGACATGAAAATGTGCACTAATATGTGTTTGCTGTATTTAATGCTGTAAGCTTAATTAACTATGGCAAGCTGTCTAGACAGTGAGACACATGGACAGCAGAAAGCTTCCAAATATATTTGGTTTTAAATTGTTTATAGGTAAAAGCCAAATTAGTTATTGTCTGATTATCAAAGATGATTTAAAAAAAAAAAAAGGATTATTTATAAAGGGCTAGATCACAAGTGGAGCACAAAATATCGTTTTCGCGAGGGTGATAATTGGGCTCCACTTAGTAATACCAGTGCACGCAAATGTGTGCTGGTATTACAAATTAGGTGCAAAGCAAACATGACCTCACAAGAGCGCGCTTCCATAGGCTCTAATTTGAGCCTTGTTCTGTTAAGAGAAGGGGGTATGTGAGCGAAGGGGGTAAGTTGCGCAACAAATTTAAATATATATGTACTGTATATGAATATATACATATATATTTATTTGTATACATGGGTATATACACGTATTAATACATAAAATATATGTATATAAGCATATAAATATATATTTATAGAGAACAAACAGTCCCCATAAACTGCAATGTAAAGGCACTTTTCAGTGCTGTAGTTTTTCTAACACCCCAGAGCCGCACACTTTAACCCCTAAAAACTGCTTTGTGCAGGGGTTTTTTCCATACAACAAAAGATGTAAATATTTTTTATTTTCAAAAAGGAAACTAACACTATTTTGGGGGCAATTGGGGGACATTTAAAAATTTTTGGTCTGACCTCTGGTTAATTTTTTTAGCACTAATTGCTACCGCCAGCTCTCGGTGATAACCACTTATAATGGCTGGTTATTTATCGCACGGCCGTAAACGGGTGAATTTTCCCATTTATGGGCTTGCAAAAAAAATGGTGCTCCACTTGTAATCTAGTCCAAAATTTAATCTATAGCGATATTCTAATGCAATAGTATTCTAATGCAATAGTAACATTTTATCATTGGTTAAACCATTTTGGGGTCGATCACAATTTTTTTAGAAAAAAGTATCTAATGATTTTCAACGGAAAACCACAATTTAATGTCTATGGGGATGTTTATAGATAAATCATTTGATCTCAATGATTTTTCCGATTGACCCCGTGTTTACACTACTATAAATATATCTTATAATGAGAATTCGGTTGCAAACGTAGGGCTAGATTACAAGTTGAGTGCAAAATATTGCTTCTGTGCACGCAAATGTGCATTGGTATTACAATTGAGGTGCAATGCAAACGCGACCTCGCATTCGCATTGCACGGAAACATTGCACTCACGAGAGTGCGCTTCCATAGGCTCCAATGGGAGTAAGTCATGGGGTAAGCGATGGGCAGCAAATATAAATATATATGTATAAGCTTTTATATATATATATATATTTCTGTTAATATGTGTATATACACATATTAACACAAAAATATATATGTATATATTAGCATATACATATTTTTTTCTGGAAACTCACAGTCCTCATAGACCGCAATGTAAAGGTACTTTTCAGTGCTGTTTTTTTTTTTTTGTTTTTTTTTAAAAAAGGGACCTCATGTTATTTTGGGGACATTTAAAAAAATTAACCATAGGTCTGACCTCTGGTTAAATGTTTGAGCACTAATTGCTACTGCAAGCTCGTGGTAGCAATAACCAGCCATAACAAAACATTGTATGCTCTATCTGAATTATAAAAGAACATTTTTGGGTTTTATGTCCCGTAACATCATTTAGGGCTCCACTTGTAATCTAGTCCTAAATGTTGTTAATGGACATGAATCCCAAAAATGTTCATTCATAATTCAGATAGAACATACAATTTTAAATGTATTTCTATTATCAGATTTGTTTTGTTCTCTTGGCATCCTTTGTTGAAAAAACATGCCTAGGTAGGCTCAGGAGCAGCAATGCACAAGTAGGACCTAGTTGCTGATTGGTGGTTGCACAAATCTACCTCTGGTGATTTGCTCACACGATGCATTCTAATAGCAGTATTGCTTGGCCATATCTAAGTTTTTATCCCTTGCAAAGGCGTTTCATTTAACTCCAGTCCTGCAAGCACTACTGACCTAGAGCGGAAAACTGCTACTGAGCTAATCAGGTTTGACATATGGTCATAGCTGCCAACCACTGATCACATTTATCTTACTAACAGCAGTGCATTGAGGCTGACTTTAATTATGTTTTTAGCCCTTTTGCTAGGGTAAATACATAGATATACGTAGATAATACCACAATAACACGATATTCTAGTAAATTAGAGAATTTTCTTATTGCAGCCTTATGTTCCTTTAACATATATTATTGCTGCTTTTAGCAAGATACTAAATATAATGCATAATGAAAGACTAATATTAGGATGTTGGGAGCTGTACCAACTCATTTTAGAATGGACTTTGTGTTCCATGGCCAATCAGTTGACAATTTGTTAATTATCTGGAGTGTGTCTGAATGACAAGCTAATTTGTTTTGCAAAACCTTTAATAATAATGCATTTGACTCAAAATTCTTGTTCAACATGTCCTTTGGATTTTACACTATCTGGCAACAAAACAACAGGTTAGGTTTTTAGTGATAATTATAGAAGGCAAACTAGAGGGAAAACCTCTTTAGAAAAAATTCTGTAAAACCTGGACAAAAAAAAGAAGAAGCCATAGCAAAGCGTGAACGATTGACACATAGGTTAATAGTTAGAGGCTATTAAGAAATAAAGAACATCTTGAAAACGTTAGTGAAGAGGATATTTAGCTAAATATCATGAGATTTGTGATGTTGTAAAATCTTTTTTTCCTCTACAATAGATAGAACGTAGAAAGATCTGCAACATCACAGGCTGTGCCTGCATTCACATTATTATTAATAGTATAATTTATTTATATAGCGCTGCATGTATCTACATCACTGCCAAGGCTAGAAGGGGCTCAAGAACTATATCACCCATAATGCAACAGGCTGCAAACCAAAATGGCGGACCTAGGCCGTTTAGTAACTAAAGAGAAACAGTAGCACTTGGAAGCCCAGTACAAAAATAAAAAGCTACATTTTATTAGAAACAAATGAAAACATACAGAAAACTGTAGCCCTAATGGACATAAGTACATACGAATGGGTATGTGTTTGTGTATATCTAATAGCAAATTTGTTTTTTTATTTTAGAACTGGACCTATGAGGGCAACACATTTTTCTTTATTGATATACTATAAACTGACCACATTCTATTACCTCTAGTAAAAGGAGATTGTAATTTAATTTCAAATAAATCCTTTATAAAATATTTTTTATAGATATGTACAGAATGTAAATCCTGTGAGTTTTATGTTGTAGGTGGCAATATTAGTTCCTCCACTACATCAGAAAGATAGATGATTAATTCATATCTCAACTGCAATATAATATTTGTAATTTATTTAATTTAATTACTTCCAAAACAAATTCCTACCAATATGTTGGGCATAATAAACGCCACTTTAAGAACATTAGAATATTTCCGCGACAGAGGACTATGAAATTAATACACTGGTTTGAACACATTCCAATTTTTTTTTAAGCTTTTTACGGATTAATTCAATATCTAGACCATCATGAGGTGGCAGCAGAGATCTCTTTTTCAATAGATAACAAATCTATTTGATTTTCAAACTTTGCGCCATGGGGCCTTTAGGCTTAAGTAAAACTTGGGACATTAACGTAAAGGGACATATTAGCAAAATGCTAAATCGCTTGAAAGTGAGGCAGCATATCTGTAAAATATCACCTGGTCATCTCTTTGTAGAAAATGTATATTTTTTACCTCAAAATTTCTTCAGCTCACCAAAGTGTGTTGCAGAACTACTCTTTTTTCTGTAATAAGAGAGCAACAACCAATCCACTTCATCAGTAATGAGTTCACACCCTGCTTTACTGTGATCTTGGGTTGCGAACCCTTATTTCCAGGGGTCTCCCCTATTTGCCCAAACTTTTTTACATTAATTTCTCACAGATTCCCGTATTTATCTACTCTTAGAACATTTTTCTCCCTTAGTTTTTACAAGTAAAATCTTAATTTCAAACACTCAATATTGTACGCATGTATTCTTATTTAGTTGTGATGCGTCTGACAGTTTAATGTCTTTACTCCTACTGTGCCATAAATGAGAAATATAATTAATGGATTTGCAGAAAGTTGTTGAATGTATTAAGCTAGACTGAGGGCAAAATTTATCAAGCCCCGAAAAAATGCGCCTAAAAAGTTGCAATTATTTTCGAAATAGTTCACAACGTGTGAAGTCAAAAATGTTGCCAGTATTTATCAAAATTCTAGAGACATTTTTGGGGTAAAACTTTTTTGCGATGTCAAACGAATGGCTGATCCTAGTTTTCTTGCGAAAATGTCATTTTCACGTTATTTATCAATCTTAATTTTAGACACTGGTAAATGGTTTATTGTTTTATTCTAGTGATTGTTTAAAAGAATGTTATTTATTATATATTAAAGTTATTTCTATTCTGCCCCTTCTTTGGCTCTCTTTCATTAGGGAAGGTTGCCCGTTTTTTGGAGCTCATCTTCGTTCTTTTTAATACACTTATTTCAATTGCACTTAAATTATTTTACTTTTTTATAATATATTTATTATTATTCAGGATCTGCGCCTTGTTTTGGGCAATTTCTAACCCTAGATACAGCAAGAAAAAGACATATTTTAATTTTCCCTCCAGACAAACAACAATATCGCTCTTTATTTTTCACTCCTTGCAACCTACAAATTGGCGAGATTAAAAGCAGTGAATATTGCATGCACCACTTATCATAAATATATGAGAACTGCGAATATATACGGGCAAGACTTGTTTGCACATATGAAAATTTGCGACTTTATTGGCGCATAACCTTTCATAAATATGGTGATATCATTTGTGAGTGTTTTTTTGGCGAGAAATGGGAGAATTTTCTTATTCTCACTTTGATAAATCTTGCCCTGAGTGAATGTAGATGATCTGTATGAAGAATTTTATTGTGACAATTTGTATCAAATATGTTGATTTGCTACGTGAAATGTGTTGATTCCTTAGTCTTATTATTCTTTTCTAAAAGAAAAATTTCCACCAAAATTTCCTTAAACTGAGATAGGAAATAAGGTGACTGTACCCTGCACATGCCAGATGCATGCCCTCTTGCAAGTCCCAGGTCTAACTTCCTGATTGGCTTCTTAAAGTCTTTTACAGTGGGATGTGGCAGCTAAGGACTTTTTGAGGTAAAATATCTTTTTTTTTTATATAGAGAAGTTTATGTGATCTTTTCAGCTTTTTACATATATGCTGCATAATTTTCAAGTGATTTAAAGTGTCAGTAAACTCTGACGATGTTGCAGCTAAATATAAAATCCAATATCTATTTAAAATTTATCAGCATTGTTCAATTATCGATAAAAGCAATCCTAACATGTTTTATTCTATTTTTATGTTTGCATCCTGACCGTTTTTTTCTCTGCGGTCTCCAACCCCTCCACGGCGTCTCCAATGTGGGCGGTATAGACTTACTCTGTACTTCCCACATGTAAATGATCTGACGTGCATTTATCCGCCCTCAAAAGCTCGATCACGCTCCTGTGTATGTCATCTCTAATTTACCATAATGCTACTGCGCATGAATGTATGTCGCATCATTACATCGTAATTATTTCATCTACATTTGTTAATATATTATCCCCTTAGTGAAGGTAAATCACTAGCGTTAGCGGTTTTACATATATGTCTTTTCGTTGCTTTTGATTAAAGACATAATCAATTATATATAAATTACATTTATTATTTATTGTAAATTATCACTCTGGCCCTAAACCGCAGTTTCATCATCCCTCAGTCCCTCCCTATCCCTCGTTTTATTTTATTTTTTATTGACCCCTATATCCCTGTCCCTATATCTTGATAATTGTCACTGTCAATTGCTTTTTTATTTTTATTTTTTGTTCCTGACCTAGACATTCATAATTATTATGACCACATATACCCCCTTCCCCCCCCCCCACAATGTTATTTTTATTTATTTTTGTATTTTTTTTAATTATTAGAACATGGTGTAACAAGCCAATTTTTATTATTCATGTCAATAAAAAAATAAAAAAATTAACACCTTTTCAATAACACTGTTCTATACTCAAGTGTGTGCACCTCATTACATTAATTCACAAACTCTTACACTCTCAAACAGTTAGAATTAATATTGTACCCTATTTCTCCTACACTCTCTCAAAGGTACCACCATTTTTCAACAGACATTCACACACACATACACACTCTTACAGAATTTTACAGAATCTAAATCACATTCAAACACACTTACACACTATCACACACAAAACAGGAATAGAATAATTATGAAGATGATTGAAACTTTATTTTCAATTTTTATTTTTAGAAATAAATCTAAAATTATTTATAAAAAAATAAATTAAAAATTGATGGTCTGCATGTATTTTTATGATGATATCTCAATTGACATGCATAAAACATTGCCTAAAATTGCTCTTGCAACAATGCTTGTTCATCAAGTTTTGAATAAATTCCTTTTTAAAGCATAATATAAACCAATAATATCTGTAATCCACTGTTGGATCATAAAATTCACATATCACAAACCACCTTTACATCTGCAATCATACCTCACACACATTGACAAAGAGGTTGACTTTTTTTAAAATGTGTAACAATACAATCTATTTCCTTTTTTTTTAATTAATAAGGACAAAATAAACGAACCAAATGAAGAATAACAATATTTTACATACCCTGATTAATTTGTCCTGATCACATTCACACAATCTGACACAAAGGTGTTTGAATGTCTATGAAAGTATACCACCCTCAACTGTGATCAATTGCTTGTAATTAGTCTAACATTATAAACTGACAATGTATTTATGGACTATTGACAGACCCTTGCATCTTTCATCCACTGCTGCAATGACATTTCATTTTCTTTAGTCATGGGGAAAGGAAAAGAATTGTCAAAGGCTATTTGTTAAAAAATTAGTTGTATTGTATAAAACTGGAAAAGGATATAAAAATATCACCAATGATTTTATAATTAAATTCATGACTTTTATAACTATAATAAAGAATTTGAATAAAAAAAATTTTTAAAAAAAAAAAAAGAATTTCAGGTTTAACCACTAAAATATAATACCCAACTATCATGAAAAATTTTCATTATGCTAAGACAAAGCCAGTAATAACTTCATTTGAAATACAGGCAATGTGGAGCTACGAGCTACAAAGCGACATGAAAGTTGTTTATTATTGAAGGGAAGATAAATGCAGAATGATATCAAACATAACACCGTATTTTCAAAATCTTTCCAATAGTAAGAAAAATTATGATTTGCATTATCAATTACTTGGATATCTTTTTCAATTCCTTTTATGATTTTATACAGTTTCACTTTCTTTTTTAAAAAATGATTATTTGACAATTGTTTGTCTTTCAACATGTCTCTGATTACTTTGAATTGATAACAGCACTGTCTGAAACACTCAAAGTTGTTCCAGGTGTCCTGAAACTGATTGACCTTTTATACAAACACACAATTATGAGAATTAAAATATAGCACAGTTGAGGATGGTTACCTTTAATAGCCATTACAATCACTTTGTCTCAAGTTGGATGCATGTTATCAGGCTGAAATCAATCTTGTATTTCAAATTATGATCATGTTCATTTTGGTTGATTTATGTGTATATACATACATACATACATACATACAAACACACAGACATATATTTTTGTTCTTATATATATATATATATATATATATATATATATATATATATATTCATATACTCTTTAAATATTTATATATATATATATATTTATATATATTATTATATCTAAAAATAATTTTTTCAGGTAATATAAAAATAAAAAAATAAAAAAATATATATATATATATATATATATAATTTTATTAAAATATATATATATAAAATATATATATACATATATATAAATCAATATTTATATATATATTTAAATTTTAATATTTATTGAAAGATTTTATCTCATTATTTTTCTTTTTTATTATTTTAATAACAGACTGAGACAGCATGTCTGATTGTATTGTTCAAAAGTGTTCCAGTTCTACCAGAAAGGGTCGATCTAATCCTCTGGTATCCTTACATGTCTTTCCAAGAAGCAGAGAGAGAATTAGCAAATGGTTGGAAAACACCGGTCAATTTCAAAATAATTTAGAAGAAATGATACAACGTGTAGTCGACACCAATCATTATCAGAAGTATCGTTTATGTTCTCTACATTTTAAACATGAAGATTACTTTCAACACGGTGTCCGTAAATACCTCAAAAGCGATGCTGTACCATCCATTTTTTCTGCTTTATATTCTGAACCAAATTTATCTTTTAGACACACCTCGTTACAAGTTGATTCTACATCTACATCAACAACATATGACCCATCATTAGTGAATAATGAAAATCCATCAAATCGACCTCAAGAACCCGCAAATAAAAAAAAAATTGTAATATCACTCGAGGATGGAAAGCCTGTACATAGAGTGGTGGAATTACATACATACAGCCAAATTGATTTCTCATCAACATTACAGCAACAGGGATGTTGTCTTTGCAATTGTCATAAAAAATTTTTTGTTGATAATACCACCAATACCGAAAACATCACAATGAAAGATCAAAGTACGGAATTTGACCATTTCCATGGTACATTAAGTGCTAAAATACAAACTACAAAAATGCTGGGATTAAAAAACAAATCGACTCTAACTCAAAAAATCGTGAAGACAAAAGAACAGTACACATGGACTATGGGAGATGTCAATACATCTGGATATAGTCTATTAATTGAAAAAAAAGGTGTAACAGAAATAAAAGAGAATACATCCGATGCCGAACAACAAACAGAATTAACAATTTATTCTCCAGATGTGGTCTTAACCGTTCAAAATAACACAAGCCATCTCTCTAAAAAAAATTCATTAGGATCCAGAATTTCATCAATTTGTTCAAAAACAATTGAAAGTGAAACTCCATGTGAAGATGAAATGTTTATGGATGAGAGTACAATTAACTCATCAAAATGTGAATTGGAATCCATATCAAAAGATCCAGATTATATAAATGAAGCCAATGAAACAACTTTAGAAGAACTTTCATTTATAAATAATCCGTCCAATATTGATTTTCAAAAAGAACCTAAATATATAATATTTGACAGTTGTTTAAATGAACTTTTATCCCTCCTTCCTTGCAATCACTCAAGCAGTTGTAAATCCCCAATTATTTCAATTCATAAGAAGAAAGTTGGAAGCATGATTATTGTTTATGGTGATTGTCTTGATGGGCATCATAGTAAATTGTGGAAATCGCAACCAACGATTGGACAAATGCCTCTTGGTAACATATTGGCTTCTGCATCCCTTCTATTCTCGGGCAATAATTTCGACAAAATCGAAGAATTTTTTTCTTTTTTGAAATTAAATTTTATTACAAAAAAAACTTATTACAATTTTCAAAAAAAATATCTTTTTCCTACGATCGATCTCCATTGGCAAAAAGAAAGAAGTAATACTATCGAAACAATAAAGAACAAACCGCTCACATTGTCCGGTGATGGACAATGTGATAGTCCCGGTCACTCAGCAAAATTTTGCACATATACTCTGCTTGAAGAGACAACTAAGAAAATAGTTGAATTTAAAATTGTGCAGGTTTCTGAAACTTCCTCTTCAGTAGCAATGGAAGCTAAAGCTTTTAGAATTTGCTTGAATACTGTCATTAATGAAGGTCTATTGGTAGTTGTCATAGCAACGGATAGACATGTTTCCATTCGTAAAATATTGAGAACAGATTATCCCAATATATGCCACCAATTTGATCTTTGGCATTACGCCAAAAGCCTGAGAAAAAAATTAATGGCCATCAGCAAATGGAAAACATGTTCAGAAATTTCAGATTGGATACCAGCAATAGTGAACCACATGTGGACAGCTAGCATGATGTCCAAAGGAAACTATGATTTAATGAAGGAAATTTGGCAATCGGTTCTGATGCACACTGTGAACATTCATCAATGGGAACATGGTCATCTAGTAAAAACGTGCCTGCATAAACATCTTGAAGCTAGTGAAGAGAGAAAAAGGAAGTGGCTGAAGAAGGATTCAAACTGTGTGCGAGAACTTCAGAAAATTGTCTGCAACAAACAAATTGACAACGACATCAATCATCTTACGCGTTTTTGTCATACCGGTAATCTAGAGGTTTTTCACAGTTTAGTTCTCAAGTATAGACCCAAACGCATCCATTTTCAAATGGATGCTATGGAAGCTCGTACTAAGTTGGCAATACTTGATCACAATTTCAATGTTGATCGTGTTCAAGAGACTGTTCAGTATCTAAAAATGAACTCTGCAAGTTTTGGTGAACCTAAATTTAAGACTTTTTATCCAAAATCCAAAAAAAAATGGCAGGTACGTCCAATATACCAGCCGATGAAAAAGGATCACATCAATGCTATGATGATTGATGTTATAACCATGGTTGAAGGAGACCTCGAACATAGTTGGATATCTAGAAATGATTTCTTACCGCCCAATATTGCGTCTACTCCAAAGCCAGATAAGAAAAAACTTATAGATGAATTGACCACACGATTTTCAAAAAAGTGTCCGTTAACTACCAATTGAAAAGATAGTCTGTCTACATAAAAATTTTTTTTTTATAATTAGTTGATACATTAAAATATCAATGTTCATTTTGTATTACATGATATGTGTTCATTCTATTAAAAAAAATTGAAGTTAAATTTAAAATTGTTATCTATTCTTATTGTGAGAGTATAATATTTTTTTTTTTTTTTAAAAATATGTATACGCTAGGGATCATTATTAATTCATAAATCTTACCAAAAAAAATAAAAAATTATAATAGCATCTCCATAAGAAAAATATATAATACCTAAACAATTCACCAATTAGTTATCAAAAAATTATAAGATTTTACTCTTAACTAGTATAAATTCATAAATGCACTTGTTACCTCAATCAACCCAAAAAAAGGGTCTACTTTCAATTCTCCCATTTAATAAATTCCATATTTCTAAGCCCTCTATTCCATCTACTAATCTTGAAAATTTTTCATATGTACCGATTTCATTTTTCAAGTATTTATTAAATTTTGTAATGTTCACAAAAAGTCATTATGAAATTTACACATATATATTAAAAAAATTTTTTTCAAAACACACAGTCATACACTTCAAAAATGTATATACCTATCCTATGAGATATGTCAGCATCCTTTGAGAGTGTTGAAAACCCTATTTTAGTCATCAGCCAACAATCCTAACACATGCAAAAGACATGTCTCTATCCATTCTTTTTCAAATCCATTGAAACCTATATTTATTTTTAAATCATCAATTCTTATTGTAATTTTTTAACTGTGTTACAAATAAAAGAATCGTATAATAATAAATAACATAATTTAAAAAAAAAATATTTACTTGTTGATTTAAATATTATAAAACTTTATTAATTTTACAACAAAGATAATATTTGAATCAAAAATTCAAAACAAGAGAGACATTATTTAAATAATGTGACCATACTTATTTAAATTCAACATTGGTAAATGAACAGAAAAAAAAAATATATATATACCCTTTAATGATTATGCTCATTTTGGCTTTTTTAAATATTCATTTAACTTTATTTATTACACCTTTATTTATTATAAAACAAAATATCAATTCAAATACAGAATCTTAGTCTTTTTTCCAAAAAAATAAATAAAAATGAAATGTTATAATTCACATTGCCTAAAAAGGTAAAACATAATGTTCAACATGTGTTTGGCATTGACAAACAAGAAATAACAACATTTTTGTTCTATTTATTCATACATTATAACATCGTTAGCAGCACCCTCAAAATCAACATTCAAGAATCCCATGTAATGACCGTCATGTGACGGAAAACGTTCTCTTATCATAGATACTACACAAGCTGGTATCACTTTTCGGTTCATTGGTCCAAGGTAGCCATGCACCTTTACGGTAAAATCACGGTATGCTATTTTTCGGTATTCACTGTAAAAAACATAAAAAATAATTTATAATTTTAAAAATTATCTCCAAAAAAAGTGAATCACATTATGAATGATTTTGTTCTGTGTGGTTTATACATTTTTTCGCACTTTGTTTTGTTTAGAATGATATTGAGTATGTTGTATGCCATTGTTTATTCATGTTTTATAATCGTCTCTGTGAAGTATGACAGTGAGTGTTGGATGCGTTTTTTTATTTCAAAATTTTTTTTTGGTAGTTTAAAACTTTAACAATTTTGTGTTTATAGTGTGTGAGTATGTGTTAATGTTGTTTAGTGTGGTTTTTTTTTCATTATTGACTTAACTATTGTGTGTGTTGTTTTATAGTGTGTGTGTATTATGAATTTTTTGGTGTGGAATGATAATAAAAAGGAATTTATTCTAATGGTTTGTGTGTGTTTTATTCTCATTTATTTTGGGGATGAGAGATTGTATGTTTAATGTGAGTATGAGTGAGTCTTGGATAGTGTTGTGTGTGTTCTGATATAATATTTATATATGTTTTATAATGTCTTTTAGGTTTTATTTGAATGTGTGTGTTGTATTCGAGATTGTGATGGTTTTATGAAAGTGTGTGGTTAGGATGAAACTTTTTGTGTGTGTCTATGATAATACAGTGTGTCTTGTATGACTGTGTGAGTATTTTACTGTATGTGTGTGTGTTATTGTTGAGTACAAATGTGGGTTATTTTTTATGTGTATTTTTTTGGTGTAGTGACAATGTGTGTGAATGTTTTATATGGTTGCGTGACGTGTATTATTTACGTTTTTTAGTTGCTAAGTTTTGTGGTAAATGTGTTCTAAGAAAGTGTGTTTGAAATGCAATTTATATGCTAACAGTTCATGTAAATGTGTGTGTGTTATAGTATTGTATTGGAGTATCCTTTTCTTAATTTACATTCAATTTCAATTTTGTCAATATTTTAAAATATAGAAAATATACTTTTAAAGATTATTTATTTACCTTTCCGTGAATTCTCTGTGCCGGGGAAGCTTCATTTTTCTGAAACTGGCAGCAAACTTATACATATGGGTTAGATGTGTGGTGTCTCTTAGATTTCCACTCACATAAGGATCGTCACAAACACAGGATGAGCCAAAAGGAATGTATTGAGCTATATTCTCTATTTCACGACAACAGATGCATTCTTGATCGGTTGGCATGGATTCACAATTTCCACAGATGCACCAGTCTTTGTTGTTGATTCTTGAATCATTGACATTAGTTGGTGTATCTGAAGAATCCTGAATTTCTGTATCAATTCCTTCATCAACATCATTATGGTTATTGATAATTGGATCCCAAGAGTGACTCTGTGTGGCATCAAATAGCATTGGTCTTGAATTACGTTCTGTGTCCAATTGCTCCCTCTATTAAAATATTAAAATTTTAAATAATAAATAAAAATAGCGTTAAAATAATATATATTTTAGTATTTTAAAAATAAGGCTCTATACTAATCTCATGTATACACAAATTTTCATCAATGAATTTGAATAATTAAATAACACACTTGTAGATAGTGTGCATCATACTAGTGGGTATTTCTTCAAACTTTTTCACAGTTGATTTGCGTAATCAACAATAAAAAGATTACATTTTTTTTTTAAATTTAACTCACCAATCGCCTAACTTCGTCCTCGCTACAATCCATTATATTGCGGTTCATTCCGTCATGTCCAGAAGCCATTTCTGTAAAAGATTACATTAGATTGATTTAAGATTTGAATACGCTTTGATGTAAGAAAAGGATACATCAACATCCAAATAAACAAATTTATTATATTAAATTATTATATTATTTTTATTTTTTTTTTAAAAAAAATGTGTATATATATTAATATGTATATATATATATATATATATATTTATATATATATATAAAAAATATATATTTATATATATATCTATCCCTCTATTTCTCTCTCTCTCTATCTCTCTTTCTCGCTCTCTCAGTTTCTACTTCATGGGCGTTTAGGAATGAAGCTTCGGTTGGTCAGATTTGCAAAGCAGCAACTTGGTCCTCTTTGCATACTTTTACTAAATTCTACCATTTTGATGTATTTTCTTCTGAAGCAGTATTTGGAAGAAAAGTACTTCAGGCAGCGGTTTCAGTTTGAATGTTCTGTTTATGTTTTCCATTAAACTTTATTTTGGGTGTGGATTATTTTCAGCAGGAATTGGCTGTCTTTATTTGTATCCCTCCCTCTCTATTGACTCTTGCGTGGAGTTCCAAAAATTTGTGTATTGCTATGCCATACGTCACTAGCTCATGGACTCTTGCTAATTACATGAAAGAAAACAAAATTTATGTAAGAACTTACCTGATAAATCAATTGCTTTCATATTAGCAAGAGTACATGAGTCACACCATTTTTTGTGGTGGTTATGATTTTTTGGTATAAAGCACAATTATTCCAATTCCTTATTTTGATGTTTTCGCACTTTTTTCTTATCACCCCACTTCTTGGCTATTCGTTAAAATGATTTGTGGGTGTGGTGAGGGGTGTATTAATAGGCATTTTGAGGTTTTGGAAACTTTGCCCCTCCTGGTAGGAATGTATATCCCATATGTCACTAGCTCATGGACTCTTGCTAATATGAAAGCAATGAATTTATCAGGTAAGTTCTTGCATAAATTATGTTTTAGTCATTCACCCTTGTCATTCCATAGAAAGCAGCTATAATCTGACGTTATCTCATTTTTAGAATATGCAACTGTACCTGGGGAACATATCTGGTAAATAGCTACTTCATATGACTCATATTTTTGTTGCTATGGCACTAAATGTAATCCCATTATAGTCTATGGGCATTCTATTATGTTATTCACCCTTGTCATTCAATAGAAAACTCCTATAATCTGAAGTAATCTCACTTTCAGATTATTCTACCGTACCTGGTGAAGATATCTGCTAATTATATATTTGATATGTATCATAGTTTTGTTTCTATAGCACTTTTAAATGTAATCCCATTATAGTCTATTGGCATTCCATTATGTCATTCACCCTTGTGATTCCATAGAAAGAAGCTATAATCTCACGTAATCTCAATTTCAGAATATGCTACTGTACCTGGGGAACATATCTGGTAAATATCTACTTGATATGTCTCATATCTGTGTTGCTATAGCACTAAATGTAATCCTATTATAGTCTATGGGCATACCACTTTGTCATTCACCCTTGTCATTCCATAGAAAGAAACTATAATCTCACGTAATCTCACTTACAGAATATGCTACTGTACCTAGGGAATTTATTTAGTAATTATTTATTTGATATGTCTCATATTTTAGTTTCTATAGCACTCTTGAATGTAATCCCATTATAGTCTATGGGCATTCCATTATGTCATTCACCCTTGTCATTCCATAGAAAGCAGCTATAATCTGACGTAATCTCACTTTCAGAATATGCTACTGTACCTAGGGAATTTATTTAGTAAATATCTATTTGATATGTCTCATATTTTAGTTTCTATAGCACTCTTGAATGTAATCCCATTATAGTCTATGGGCATTTCATTATGTCATTCACCCTTGTCATTCCATAGAAAGCAGCTATAATCTCACGTAATCTCAATTTCAGAATATGCTACTGTACCTGGGGAACATATCTGGTAAATATCTACTTGATATGTCTCATATCTGTGTTGCTATAGCACTAAATGTAATCCTATTATAGTCTATGGGCATACCACTTTGTCATTCACCCTTGTCATTCCATAGAAAGCAGCTATAATCTCACGTAATCTCACTTTCAGAATATGCTACTGTACCTAGGGAATTTATTTAGTAAATATCTATTTGATATGTCTCATATTTTAGTTTCTATAGCACTCTTGAATGTAATCCCATTATAGTCTATGGGCATTTCATTATGTCATTCACCCTTGTCATTCCATAGAAAGCAGCTATAATCTCACGTAATCTCAATTTCAGAATATGCTACTGTACATAGGGAATTTATTTATTAAATATCTATTTGATATGTCTCATATTTTAGTTTTATATTGCACTTTGAAATGTAATCCCATTATAGTCTATGGGCATTTCATTATGTCATTCACCCTTGTCATTCCATAGAAAGCAGCTATAATCTCACATAATCTCAATTTCAGAATATGCTACTGTACCTGGGGAACATATCTGATAAATATCTACTTGATATGTCTCATATATGTGTTTCTATAGCACTAAATGTAATCCTATTATAGTCTATGTGCATTCCACTTTGTCATTCACCAGTGTCATTCCATAGAAAGAAACTAAAATGTCACATATTCTCACTTTCAGATTATGCTACTGTTCCTGGGAAATTTATTTGGTAAATAAGAGAGAGAGAGATATAAAGATAATGAGAGAGATCAGTTTATTGCTCTATTTAGCAATAACGATATAACTAGATCATCAATAAGAATGTATTCGGATGTTGAAGCTCGATGTTACACACGTTATTTGAAGTTAATAATTGGGGATTCAAATTAGAACAATTACAAATTATCAGAAAGAATATCGATTTATTTATCGATTTATTATTATGGGACATATAGATATAAAAATTTTTTTTTAAAATGAGCGTATGTGTTAACGATTTAAAATCAATACATTGATTCAAATGGCTAATTAATTATAAAAAAATAGTTAAGTAATGATTTTAATATACCTATGGATGTTCAGAATGGAGAGCGGATCTATTAGAAGTAGAGAGATGCGTCTTCAAGAGAATACACTGTGCAATGAGCGTGAGCGGGTCGATGTAATATTCTAAGCATCGAACGCTTGGCGTGGACGTATGATTTGGGGGCATGCGCAGAACACGGAATATTGGAAAGCAGGCGAAGATGAAGTAATTGTGCACGCGCTCGCAAAGAAGGTCAATAGCTCGACCGAGATGATAGTTATAGGCTAAATCTAAATTCTTGAAATATATGAAAAAAAAGCGGCGGCAAAGAAGGCAGACTGTGGATACACAAGCGGTACACATTGGAATATAAATTTTATAATAAAAAAACTGTACATTATAATTTTGATGAATGAAAGTCTACTTAAATTCATGTTGCACATTTAAAAATGGTATTTTAATTTGGGAGTATACTGTCCCTTTAACATTTGGGTATCTGTCCCGTTGCTGTACAAATATTCAATATTTATTTACAGATTAATCATTCACTGATATTCAGTGATATATATATATATATATATATATATATATATATATATTTGCCTTGGTAATGTTCAATGGCTTGCATGTGTTCTCATTTATGTAATCAACCAGTTTTGACTAATCACAATAATGGGAAGAAAACCATGTAGCATGCGAAGCACAAATGCATGATCTAAGGGGTATATAGAGATTACTATGGGGTATATATTGTATTCTATTATATAACATTGGGCCTCATTTATCATTGTGCTGATGAGCAATGTTCACAATTAGGGAACCTGTCTGCCTGTGATTGTAGTGAGTTGGCAGCATTGCCCTGCCCACATTTATATTGCATGAAAAGCCACTCGTGCAATGCTGCCCTCTACTGTCATGCAGCAAATCATGCAAGAGCAAGGGCTGTAAATCACCCTGTCGGATTAGTCCGGTGGCTAAATGTAGCCACCAATCAGCAAATGCTACCCAGGTTACTGAACCAAAAATGGGTTGGCTCGTAAGCTTACATTCCTGCTTTTACAAATAAAGATGCAAAGAGAACAACAAAATTGCTAATTGGAGTAATTATAGTAGTAAATTAGAAAGTTGTTTAATTATTGCATGCTCTATATGAATCATGAAAGAAAAAAATGTGGGTTCAGTATCCCTTTAAGTCTGCTGCTTCTTAAAGGATTACTTTCTGTTATAATTTTTAAGCTAAACAACTAACATATTAAAGTTAATAAACATTAATTAAAACCTACTTACCTGTATTTTCTCCAAAACGAAGTTTCATAGCGTTCTAAAAGTTATATCTTTTATTCGCCGATGATGTCACGTTATCCTGCCCACTATTTTCAGCACTGCGTGTTCAAAATACTTAAACCAATAACTTTGTGTTTAAAGCGCCATTTTGAAACCTAGGTATTGTAAACGGATTGGTACAGAGCAAAGGATACCCACGGAGTGGGTTTGGAAAACAATTAAATTTGCAGACAAGATTTCTGATATATGGTAGAGATATGTTAATGAAATGCTATTGATAAAAAGCGTATTTGGGGTAGTTAGTTAGTAACAGGTATAGAAAATATTTACTTACAGTGGCCCTTTAACTATTGGCTTGATAAATGTAGACCCTTACCTCTATATTTTTTTATTAAAGAATTGTGTACGCATTTTTGTTAAGTATTATGTAATCTCTTTTCTATACATTTCTATACACTTAAATAATGGTATTTATTACACCATAATTATAATAGCAGCACAATATTTCAATTACTTCAGAATTTTGAAATGAAAGGTGTAAGTAATTGTCAAATACCTTCATTTGATTTTTCCCTGAAACTGCTCCTGGAGATACAAGTGGTTGTTATAAATAAATAAATAATAAATAATATAAATAAAATAAACGATGAAGTACGTTTGCATTGTTGATAAATATTTCTTTATAGCTGATTTAAACTTCTAAGATCAACACCTTGAGTGACAGAGAAGAGCATACAGACTAATAGGCTTTTCTATATTCTCTAACACTGCAGACCAGGGCCCTTGTGTACCAGGTTATAAAGACAAACAAAAATTTAACTAAATTAAAATTAAATTGATCATTTTCTTGGGAGTGTAAAGTACTGCTTGAATGATCCAAACAATCGTACAAATTGTCCACACTTGGGGGCCGATTTACCATTGTGCGGGCGGACATGATCCGCTGCACTCCACCCCACATCAATAAATGCTGACAGCATATGCTATCTATATGTTATCATTGCACAAGCATTTCTAGTGAAATGCTTGTGCAATGCCGCCCCCCTGCAGATTTGCGGCCAATCTGAAGGCTCGCGCGGAAAGTGCTGAATACGGGGCTTGATAAATCGGCCCCATGGTGTTGGTTGTATGTGCTCTATGTTAGTCTTTTATTAAGGATGATGGGGTGAGCAACCATGAACTGCACCCATACCCTACATTACATGTTAAGGTGTGAGAATACATTTATGATGACAAATAACCCCCCCCCCCCCACACACACACACACAAATTATAGTATTTTAGGCATTATTACATCATGGCATGGGAAATTGCAGTGTCTAAATACATTATATTCAATTAGACTATATCTTAGTTTGGTGTAATTTAAACCAATTAATATAATCAATATATGAGACCTTGCAAAATGATATGCAGTGATGTTTCATTTAGTACATGAGTTATTTTATACATTGGCATCTAAGGACACTTTATTTATATTTATTTTACACCTTCATTAAGTATATTATTAATTTCTCAGAATATACTATACATTTTTGTTCTAGTGAATAGAGTTCCCATATTTTAAATACCCAGTAAAAACACTAATGTGTATAGATAATAAATTTAACAGTACTTTAGTGTAATCTCTCTGTTAACTCCGTAGTATTAAATGTTATCAAATAATAATGTAATCCTATTTTGCTACATATAAAGATACAGGGGCCTATTTATCAAGCCGTCAACCACAAATATGCTGGAATTCCGCAGCTTAATTGTGGCGAGTCTGATTCGCCTTATTTATCAAAGCCTACAGACCGGCAAAAGTAGAATTTTGTGATGTTACATATGATCCGCTGGTCTCAGTCTGACACAGATCGATGCTTACGTCACTGCAGATGTTCCGAATACAAATTCGGCACTATCTGACTACTTTTGCTATTTATCAAAAATCTACCAGATACGCTCACCACTATTCCGGCCCTGGAGGCGGCAGATGCCATAGGAATCAATGGGAGTCTGAAAGCAGCAAAGCTTATGTTCGCTGCTGCCCGATATCCCATTGATTCCTATGGGAGAATAAAAGTTATGTTTACACCTAACACCCTAACATGTACCCCGAGTCTAAACACCCCTAATCTGCCGCCCCCTACACCGCCGCCACCTACATAAAAGTATTAACCCCTATCTCGCCGCTCCCGGAGCCCACCGCAACTAAATATATGTATTAACCCCTAAACCGCCAGCCCCCCACATCGCCATAAACTAAATGAACCTATTAATCCCTAAACCTAACAAACCCGCTAACTGTACATTAAATATTAACTCATCCCTATCTTATAATAAATTTAAACTTAACTTTAGATTTAAATTCTATCAGCCAATCGGAATCTAAGTGACGCCATCTTGGATGACGTCATTTAAAGGAACCTTCATTCGTCAGTATTCGTCAGAAGGAAGAGGATGCTCCTCGTCGGAAGTCTTGAAGATGGAGCCGCTCCATGCCGGATGGATGGAGATAGAAGATGCTGTCTGGATGAAGACTTCTGCGGGCTTGGATGAAGACTTCGGCCACTTCCTTGAGGACTTCTCCCGGCTTCTTGGAGGATAGATGTCGGATCTTCAAAACTGTAAATCTTCTGGGGTTAGTGTTAGGAATTGTTTAAGGGTTTATTGGGTGGGTTTTAGTTTTAGATTAGGACTTGGGCCTGCAATAGAGCTAAAGGCCCTTTTAAGGGCAATGCCCATCCAAATGCCCTTTTCAGGGCAATGGGTAGCTTAGGTTTTTTTTAGATATTTGGGGGGTTGGTTGTGTGGGTGGTGGGTTTTACTTTTGGGGGGGTATTTGTATTTATTTTTTACAGGTAAAACAGCTGATTACTTTGGGGCAATGCCCCGCAAAAGGCCCTTTTAAGGGCTATTTGTAGTTTATTGTAGTCTAGGGTTTTTTTATTTTGGGGGGGCTTTTTATTTTCATAGGGCTCTTAGATTAGGTGTAATTAGTTTAAAGCTTTGATAATTTCTTTTTTATTTTTTGTAACTTAGTGTTTATTTTTTTGTGTAACTTAGTGTTTGTTATATTTTGTAACTTAGTTTTTTGTAACTATGTAATTTTTTAGTGTAGAATTAAATTATTTGAGTAGGGTTAGGTGTTTAAATATAAAATATAATTATTTTAATTTGTAATTTTATATAATTTTAGTATAAAAGTTAGGTTAGATTAATTATTAATTTAGTATAGTTTAATGTAATTTTATTATAATAGTTAGAATAGGTTAATTAGTAGTTTAATATAGTTTAATTTAAATCTAAAGGTAAGTTTAAATTTATTATAAGATAGGGATGAGTTAATATTTAATGTACAGTTAGGGGGTTGTTAGGTTTAGGGATTAATAGGTTAATTTAGTTTATGGCGATGTGGGGGGCTGGTGGTTTAGGCATTTACACATTTATTTAGTTGCGGTGGGCTCTGGGAGCGGCAGGATAGGGGTTTTACATTTAGATATTCAAGCCTCTTAGCAGATATGGTTCTCCTCTTATCTATAAAACATATACTTGCTGTCCTAATGCCCTTCAATATATACTTATGCCTGCTTCATGAGGGTTATTTGATACTATACTTACTGTCTATGCTTTGGACCCTAGTTTTCTACCACTATGTACATAACAGAGGGATAGCATATGGTGTTCTGCTATAAGTAAGGGAAATAATATAGCAGCAAATAATCTGATTACGCATTAATGCTGGCTAGTCACCTGATTTTTTAATAGAAGCTCAAAATATGTTATTTACTTCATTAATGCCATGTCAGTTCAAAACATTCTTTTATTTAGCCATAAGATATGGATTTCAGTTCTGTATTAGTCTAATGTATGAATTTCATTGTTACCTATGAGAAAAAGATATACTGCACCCAAATAGAGGCTATATACCTCAGTACTTTATAAAACTGTTCACTATGTCCTTGTTTTCATACTCTTTTGCAACGTTTAATTATGACATGTCATAGTTAACTTCAAAGTTATTTGATTATAAATAATTGTCATAGCTTATTCATGCTATACACTTAGTATGTAGTTAGTATTAAAAATATATCCCTATATATATGGCGATACATTGCCTAAAACGGTAAGCTTTCTATTAAAAGATGTAGAAGTATGTGTTATCTTACAGCCCAATCTAGGCAGCTTCAAATTGAAATAAAAATGCTAGATTCTAACTTAAACAAAATTTCTTTAATTTAAATGTCAGTTTTACATAGAGTTTTATACAAATAGGTTGAAATCACATGACATTGATGTATCTACAGACAAGCTGTTCACTTTGGGCTGGATATGCTAGCCCTGTATTATTTGGCGCCTTGTTAATAAGTACAGAGATATCTAGATACTGACTAAAACTTAGGAAATATGGCATTGCCCTATCACTGTCAGGCTTAGTAGATTGCAAAGCTATTTTTTTTATTTATTTATTTTATTAAAGCCGCCTGTCCTTACGTTGACACAATATTCCTACATAGCTAACATTGGCGTTGAGCACCTCGCTGAATCTATCATTATCCAGCAATAGCCAGACACTTAAGCTTCACTAAGTTAGATCTTTTACCAATAGAGTTATAACAGATATGTCAACTTACCAACTTAAATTTATTTTATTAACTGTATTATTGGTATAGTATTATATACCTTCATTATAAGTGCTTAGCCTACATATATAATGCTTACTGAAACTGTACAGTGTTAATGTTCTCCTGTTTTTATTGCTACTTATATTAGAGTTTATGGGCACGGTGTATTAACTACTTAAAAACAAATTGATTGTTTAATGATGTTCTACTATCCACTGAGATATATTAGATATTATACTGCTGCAATTATAGACTAAACATTGGTACGCCCTAGTTTAAATTTTCATTTTGGCGCACACAATGAGCTGGCATCAGCCTGCTAAGGGTTAATCAACTATATAGTATATATTGACTTGTTACGCAGTCCTCAAGGATACTACAGAGTTAAGCTTGCTACAATTTACCTTACTGTACTGAATATAAGAGCCTATCTATATGGCTCCGCCCCCCCTCCCCCCCGAATCCCTGATTCCCCCACCTCATTGTAAGAGCGGTGCTTACCCGCTGAAATTCGCCCCCCCCCCCCCACCATAATGTGTATATTCACCTCTTCTATAATTGTAGCTCAGTAAGAGTTATCTATCTGACCATGAGTTAGCTGCTATAATAATTGGCCACTTGGCTTAAGAGTGAGTCTTCACTTGGTCAGTTGCGTACGCTAATACACAAAAAAAAAAAAACAGAGGTTTCATCTGCCTATATTTGCTAAATCTTACAAATGTTGTTATATGTTGTTTAATATTAATCTGATTTCTTTTTGTTGTCCAAAGGCGATGTATGTTCTGTGTATATTGTACTAAAACCCCAATAAAAAAAAAGACAAATACAATCCAAGACCGTTTTGTACAAACACACAAAATGAGGAGCTATATTAGCTGTTCAGCGGCGAGAGTGTAATATATGTACTATACTGTAAATGTTCCAAAAACTATGTGGGCATGACCAGCAGGAAACTACGTATTAGACTCCAAGAACACATCAGAAATATAAAGAATGCGGTGAAAGATCTAGAAGATGGCAAAATGATACCCTCCCTTGCCTCACATTTCTTACAATACCATCAATCCAACCCCAGAGACCTCAAATGCCAGGGGATTGAGAAAATCTCTCTAGGAATTATAGGGGGCAAGCTTTACCAAACTCTACTTGGAGCTGAATGCAGGTGGATATACCTACTAGATGTGTCCATCCCAAAGGGCTCAATGAGCAAAACAATTATTACTATTTCCTATGAGAGTATACATGTATCCCCCTCATATTAGGTATCACATACCAATGCAACAATGTGAATAACAATATTTCACACAATTTGGGATTTAGTCTCCCTACCTAATCCCCATTTAATTTTTTTTTTAATTGTAATACTTATAATAACACGGTTTGATCTAACCTAGCACTTTTTCTCCTCAATCTCACATTTAATAGGATGGGAACTTTGCACATGTTTCATCATTTATTATTCTCAGTAAGTACCCCCCAAATTAACCTCTTTAATTTACGTATTTGTTCACATTCATGCACCCACTTTGAATGCACTTTTCATTTTTCATTATTTGCTTCCCTAATACTAATCTATATGTCTGGGACATTGTAGAATTAACTTATCATCCATAGGAGCAGTGTAATTATTTAAGTATCCTTTTACATTTGGATTGTTGAATAGTTACAGCAGGAGAACTTAGGAATTACATAATGCACTAAATAAGGATATCCCCCACTTCCATCTGATAATATTAATAGCAACAGTATAATTTGCCCCTTAGACCGGGTATAAACCACATTCCGGCCCCCTTGGGCCATGCCTAATCTACAGTCTTCTTATATAATGATATAATAGCAGATATAGTCAAATAATAAAAATTTGGTGCACGAGGAAGGTGATAAATTTATCTGCTTTTATTGCTTCTTTGGCACCATTGACAAATATGCCTAAAAAATGAAAAGGGCACTGTTAAATCACTGTAACTATGGTAACTTGTACTACGGCTTTGTCGACATAATTAAAGGAATATTTCTAATCATACATTTCGGTTGCCAAGCGACAGGATATACACTCTCATAACAAATACTCTTCATCATGACTGGTCAGTTACACACCCCCTTAGCGAACTAATCAATAGTGGTTTCGCTAAGGGCCAATAAGTTGAAAGAGAGAATGTGACATCACAAACTATTCAGCCTATAAATTATCTGCTTAAAGGCTGTCGCCCCACCTTTGACAAAGCCGAAAGGTGAAACATGTCAGGAGAAGCGGGGACACCTAGTCTCCAGTTTTAACGAGCAATAGTGGATAGTTGGAGCAACTTATATTATTAGACCTAGTGTAACTCCCAGTAAACCATTCTATTTGATGGCTGACGATTTGTGTCACCTTGAATTCAAATACTAAATACTTTTGGTATTATTGATATAGGCTAATAAATTACGTCGCCTAGCTGTTATTTAAACAGAGCTTTAAGATTCTACTAATTTTGTGTAACCAGCCTTGGACGTAATTACCTATAAAAATATACATACATTCAGTTACGCTAGTACTCTGTTGATATATACAGCGTTGATACCACAGCGCTAAACAACACATGCTGAGCTGATTGTATTTTGTTTCTATGTTTAGCTGATAGGGGGTAAAACGGAATCATTTCCAAACCATCTATTGTCACAACCTACTAGGACTAGACGCTTGCAGTGACAATACTGTACAATCACTACCCACGCCATTATGCGGAGCTAGCTGAGACCCATTATCCTATTTTTCCCCACATCTATTCACACTAATAATTTGTTGAGGGAAAATATTTATAATGATATATTGATACTACTGTTAACATAAGTGGATTTACATTATCACTCAAACCACTGATTTTTTATATATAAAATAGTGGTAGTAATCCACCTCTACTACTCCTAGTGCAAAATCTAGAAATCATAGTATTATACTCCTTCAATAATCAGTTACCACCGTCACTCCAAGTGGAACATAGTTTAAAAAGGTGTCTATAGTTACACCTCCTATTACTAACATTCTGGTACCTCAACCCAACACTGTTATTTGATATTGATGGTGGCCACATTTGGGTTATTAATTGATCTATTCTTGATTTGTCCAGCAGGGGTATCCATCCTATAGGGAATTAACTTGTGATTTTGCTGCTCCAACCACTCCATATTGTGTTTTTAACAATTTTGACTTTATTAATTAGAATAATAAAAGTTAAGTTTTAAATCCCTTCAGCTGGGATTGAGAATTGTTCTCTACTTTGCCTTACCTAGAATACTGAGTTGTGTTGTTGAGTGCTATCTATGTACATACTTTTCTAGTGCTCACATTAGAATCATCATACATATTTCTGTATATACCTATAACTATATATATTCATGTATTGATATATATTTTACAAAAAATACACTATATATATAAATAGATAGAACATTATTTTCTATATGAAGAACAAAATTCTTATCCCCAAAGTTACATAGTGTGCACGCAATAGGCAATTAGTGCGCACAATGGCCTCTATTTATCAAAGTCTGGCAGACCTGATCCGACAGTGCGAATCAGGTTCGCCAGACCACACTGAATACGGAGATCAATACGCTCTCCATATTCAGCATTGCACCAGCAGCTCACAAGAGCTGCTGGTGCATAGCCGCCCCGTGCAGAATTGCGGCCAATCGGCCGCCAGCAGGGGGGTGTCAATCAACCCGATCGTACTCGATCGGGTTGAATTATGGCGATGTCTGTCCGGCTGCTCAGAGCAGGCGGACAGGTTATGGAGCAGCGGTCTTTAGACCGCTGCTTCATTACTGCTGTTTCTGGCGAAGACTGAAGACTCGCCAGAAACACGGCCCCAATGTAACTGATTTAACATGTACAACGTAGCTTCTTCTTCTGTCTGCAAGTGTCACGAGAGTGGTAGGCGGTAAAGTTTTTTATGCCCCACTCGGATTACTTGTGTAACGTGACCAGCTGTGTGTCATCTTTATTTTGCCAGAACGTCATAGGTGTAAGATTATTTTTATGAAGGAGGGTGAGATGCAGCTGGTCACGTGACAAGAGTAATGCAAGTGGCGCATAAAAATTGCTACTGCTCACGTAACCCTGCCTCTCACATGACACTTGGGACCAGAAGTAAAGCTACGTACATGTTAAAATCAGTTGCGTGTGCACGGTGTAACAGTAACTTTGGGGATAATAATTTTGTGTGTTTACTTAGTTATTGCTGTGTGCGCATAAAATAGTTTAACCGTTAGCACATTTTATTACAATGTGCTCACTATTTATTACATTGAGAGCACAGTGTACACAGTAATAAAAAAAAATTCAAACTGACAATTTTTTTTTAAGAAATATCATGTGGGTCTTCATATAAAACAGGTAATATGCATATTATTTTGTAAATTACTGTATTGTTCTTCTTTTCCTTTTGTGTTCAGTTCCCATACATTTAAAGGGACATAATACTAAGATGCTAAATTACTTGAAAGTGATGCTACATAACTGTAAACAGCTGACATGAAAATATCTCATGAACTTCTCTATGTAAGAAAAGGAAGATTTTACCTCAACTTTTCTTCAGCTTACAATAGTAAGTGTTCTGTGAAGTGATCCTTCAGCTACTGTCAGCTGCATGCCAAAAAAACAGCTTCATCAGTTGTGATATAACACTTTGCTTGACTGTGATTTAATGGGATTCATTGAAATCTCTCAAGATTTCATTGTAAAGTTCCTTAAACTGAGGAGGGAAATAACATGACTGTGCCTGCACAAGCCAGGGGCGAGATTACAGGTTTTTACACGATTTTGGTATTACATATACGGCGTAGCATACAAGTTTTTCCTCCCATAGACTAAGATAGAACTGGCGCGCGATTCGTTATCTAATATACAGCATAAGGATTTACACGCAGAATTCAGAAAATCTACTCCATTCTCATCTTGCCACACACTGTAGGCGCCGCAACCCTTGCACTGACCTTAAAAAGCAATGTAACTCCCTGGAAGCCTTAAAGGGACATGAAACACAATTTTTTTTCTATTGTGCCTTAAAAAAAGTACATGTAATTTTAAACAACTTTCTAATTTACTTCTATTATCTCATTTGCTTCATTCTCTTGATATCACTTGCTGAAAAGCATATCTAGATATGCTCAGTAGCTGCTGATTGATTGCTGCACATAGAGGCCTTGTGTGATTGGCTCACACATGTTCAGTGCTATTTCTTCAATAAAGGATATCTAAAGAATTGAGCAAATTAGATAATAGAAGTAAATTGGAAAGTTGTTTAAAATTACATGCCCTATCTGAATCATGAAAGTTTATTTTTGACTAGACTGTCCCTTTAACAAACACATACATTTAAGCAGCATCTCAAATAGTTAAAGGGACAGTATAGTATCAAATGTATGAGATTTGCTTTTTAAGGTTTATTTGTGTATTTGAAATAGCTGATTTAGTGTTTGGAAGCAACAACCTAATCAAATGGATTGAGTTTGTAGGTATAATCAGATCTCGTTACTTTATCACATTGTGTACATAGACTTGCTTCTTTACTGCCGAAATATATAAAGGGACAGACAAGTCCAAAGAAAATCTTCATGTTTCAAATAGGGCATGTCATTTTCACAACTTTCCAATTTAATTTTAACACCAATTTTTGTTCTCTTGGTATTCTTAGTTGAAAGCTAAACCTAGGAAGACTCATATGATAATTTCTAAGACCTTGAAGGCCGCCTCTTATCACATGCTTTTTCATTTGCTTTTCACAACAGGGGAGAGCTAGTTCATGTAAACCATATAGATAACATTGTGATCACGTGGATTGTGGCAGACACTGCACTAAAATGAAAGTCAATAGATAATTAATAAAATGTCATGTGATCAGGGGGCTGTCAGAAGCTTAAATACAAGTTAATCACAGAGGTAAAAAGTATATTAATATAACAGTGTTTGTTATGCAAAACTGGGGAATGGGTAATAAAGGGATTATCTATCTTTTAAAACAACACATAGGCCCCTAGTTATCAATGTCTGTCGGACCTGATCCGACAGTGCGGATCAGGTCCAGCCGACATTGCTGAATATGGCGAGCAATACGCTCGCCGTATTCAGCATTGCACCAGCAGCTCACAAGAGCTGCTGGTGCAACACCGCCCCCTGCAGACTCGCGGCCAATGGGCCGCCAGCAGGGGGGTGTCAATCGAGTACGATCGGGTTGATTTCCGGCGATGTGTGTCCGCCTGCTCAGAGCAGGCGGACAGGTTATGGAGCAGCGGTCTTTGTAAACACGGGGCATCAAGCTCCATACGGAGCTTGATACATATGCCCCAATATCTGGTGTTGACTGTCCCTTTAAGGATGGGTGGGAATACCACAGGCTAAATAAAATATTGCAAATGCGATCATAAGGGTAAAGGAAATACTTGTAAACAATTTAATACACTCCAGCAGATAAAGTGGATCATTGGGAATAAATTAAATAAAGGGAAGAACATTTTTGAGTAAACTGTACCTTTAAACCTTGCTGCCCACTTAATTATTAAAATCAATATTCCTCCTCTGAAATTGTGTCAAACCAATCACAAACAACACAACCTCTCACCTGCAGCCTTAAAACACCTGACAATGCACACCCTATCAGTAACATCAGTATTGTATATATTCATGTGTCAATTTATATTGGATGTGAGATACATTTATTTACATCTTATAAGTGAATATTACTATATGTACCCTTCATAAACAACTATGTTGGATGTGAGTTATAGTACAAGAATATGTCATAATCATGATAATATTACCTGTTTTTATTGTCATTTCCACATAGGTCATATTATATGTTTTAACAATATTAGTGTAATAAAACACACCTCACATGGATGTGTATGACAATTACATGGTAAATAACAGAGGACAATGTTTATAGTGAACTATAATATTATTAATTTATTTTTTGGCTTCTTGGATGAGGGAGTTGAGGTGCCTGTAGTGGATTGCCTTGTTCTCCTTGTTCTAGCAGATTCTGTTTCAGCTGGTGTGCTGGCCACAGATGATAGGCTGGAGGCAGTGTCCTGCTGGTGTGTAAAGTGCTCAACCAACACACCCAAGACTTGATTTTGTTCTCTCCACCTATTGTCCATCTGCATCTGCATATCAGACAGAATTTGCATCATCTGTGACTGGTTTTGAACACTTACACTTAATGATGCTGCCATGTCCCTCTGCAGCTCTATGCTACGTTTATGTAACCTCTCTTGGCCACTGAAGAACCTTTCTTGGCCTCTTTGTATGGTCTCAGTGCTTGTCACAAGCCTCCTCTGGAGTGCAATGTATTCCTCACCCAGGGGAAAATACAATGCATCCACAGGCTCTTGAGCAACAGGGCTGCCAGTTGCTTGAGGTGCAGGTTCAGCTGTAGCTTCTGCTGCTTGAGGGGCAGGTTCAGCTGCATTTTTTGCTGCTTGAGGGTCAGATTCACCTGCATCTTCTGCTGCTTGAGGGTCAGGTTCACCTGCATCTTCTGCTGCTTGAGGGTCAGGTTCACTTGCATCTTCTGTTTCTTGAGGGTCAGATTTAGCTGTATCTTCTGCTGCTTGAGGGGCAGCTGTAGTTTCTGCTGTATTTCCATCTGCAGATGTTGGATGAGGATGGTGGAGCTCGTCCAATGGATGAGGATGGTAAAGCTCGTCCCATGGATGAGGATGGTGGAGCTCATCCCATGGATGAGGATGGTGGAGCTCGTCCCATGGATGAGGATGGTGGAGCTCTCATGGTTGATTAGTAATTCCACTGATGACCAGTGTGTGACCACTCAGCCTCTACAATCGGCACTTCTTGTGACATAGTCTGTGGGTAATATCCATGACTGACATGAGATTGTGTTGTGGGGGGGGGGGGGGTTAAATACATGGACCCTTTGTGGCTGTCTTGGCTCCCCCTCAAAGCCAAAGGAAGGATATTCCTCTGACCAGGTATCACTCCCAGGTCCTCAACTGAAGCCATCCAACCATGATCATGCCTGGGAGCATACTGTTCGTGCGGTTGCCTGAAGAATGGTGGTGGTGGTGGTTGTTGTGGTGGTGGAGGCATGGCTGTTTGTATCCTTGTGACAGGAGGTTCTGTGGAGGAGTCAAAGGATGAGAGGGATTAGTACAGTCAGATGTATGTCCATGTGGGCATACAATGTATATTGATACATGCTAGGGCCTATACTGATTCTCATGTCAAACTCTATAACATGCATGTGCACATTGTGAGTTGTTCTATGAGGGATTTGAAAATGAGCAGTATACAGGGATGTGTTTCATACAATAGTTATGTGTACATGTCAATGATGAAATAATGTGTTCTTTAAGTGACACTATAGTTACACAATTTACTTTAGCCTAATTTAAGCATTGAACCTGCTTTATTGAGCTAAATGTATTGGGATGGCTATAGTGTCCATTTAATGAAAACGCTACATGTGTCTTGTGGCCTGTGTTACTCTGAGACATGTTAGTATTGCACTATTCCAGCTAATATCATGCATTGTGTTATGTAACAGTAATGTAAAGTATAATTGAAGATGTTTTTGTTAGTACGCGAAATACCATGCTCCTCATCGTGTACATGAATGTGTGATATTAAAGGATGTTATATCACAACTACATATAATACAGGTGTGAGGGATGTTACTCACTAGCATGATTTGCATAAAATTACTCTTTATTGACACTTTCCGCAGACATAATACTGGCATAAGTTATTTGCGACTACAGAAATGTGTATTTGCACACATTTCTGAAGATTGCCAGTTTGTCCTACTTACGCCAGTCTAGCATTTAACGGCGCCGTATTTGTAATACCCCGATGTGCGAGGTGAAATTACGGGCGCTGCGGGTTACAAGGCTTGCGCTGTAGCCTGCACCATATATGTAATCTTGCCCCAGATGCATACTCCCTTGCAAGTCCTGGGACTAGCATCCTGATTGCTTATAGGGACACTCAACTTTTATGATTCAGATAGAGCATGCAGTTTTAAGACAATTTCCATTTAACTTCCATTGTCAAATTTTGCACAGTCTTGTTATATTTTCACTTTCTGGGGAACAAGATCTTACTGAGCATGTGCAGAAGCTCACAGGTTATTCGTATACTAGTCTGTAATTGGCTATCAGTCTGTCACATGATACAGGGGGCTGAAAAAAATAATTTGTCAGAAAAATAAATAATTGTATTTTTTATTATGCACTTGTTAATTATGAAATTCTACTGCACTGAGTAGTCCTTTAAAGTCCCTTTACAATGGGATGTGGCTGCTGAGGAAATTTTGAGGTAAAATATATTTTTATCATTTTTTAGCATTCCTTATGTGAAAAAGCTGTGAATCGTATAAAATGTGGACTCAACTATTCCTCTTTGTAGCTCTTCAGGTAGCTGAAATTGACCAGAGGGTAAACAGTATATGCAAGCCAATACCCTTGTCAACTTAGGTCCTAGCTATAGTAACCTAGTTCCAAGGCATTGTTAAGCCGCTCATTCAGAGCAAAGAGTCTTCTATTTCTCATCTTTACAAATTCCTTAGTCCTAGAGGCAAAACCCTTGGCCACAGTATTCAAGGTTCTCTGTGCCTTAAGGGCCTTCTGCTGCCTGTCTGTGGACTCTCCCTGTCCCTCTTTAGATATCCATCCAGTTATCACTTCTGGACACTATAATGGCCCCTCCTTTCTCACACTTGTGCCACATCTGCCACAAGCTGCCACTCACATCCTTTCCCCCTCTCTGGCCAAGTCCCATCATAAGGCTGAACCCTAAGCGTTCCTTCTGTCACACTGGTCCAACCTCTTTGACAGGCTGTGCCCCTTTGTAAGCACAGTGTCATTACTGTATGGTATGGCTTGTTCAGACCATCTGTATGATATCAGAAATGACCACAAAGAGGCATGTAAAAAGCTTGAAAGAGCTGATTATATAAGGTCCAGAAAGACACAAACATAAGGTATTAAAGGGATGGTCATAAAAAAGTAAACAGATAATGTATTAAAGGCATGGTCATAACAAAGTAGACAGATTTGCTCAGTCTTGAAATGTATACATGTCTGTGTATGCATGGTCTGGCTTTAAAGAGAGATTCAGTGTTTTCCAGTGACCCCTTTAATATTTAAAATAAAAATCCCCACCTGAATTCATACATTTTATTATATATATATATTTATTTCTTTTAACTGAAGCTGAGAATTGTTATTTAGACAGCTTTCATACAATTTTCTCTGTTTCTGAAATGTGTACAATGTTGCAGCTCCCCTTAATTGCACTAAGCACACTCATAAAGTGTAATATAATTAAGTGGTGAGACAAGACTCCTTTTTAGAGATTACAAGTGCCTTCTATATTTGGACACCTTGAAACTGAGAACATACAGATAGATAGCTATTTGTGAAACCAGTGCTTTGGCCAAAGGTCAGACTGTAAAAGGTGTAATTTGCCACCTATTGCTTCAGGGTATTTTCCTAAGAATCAAAAATCTTTCCTTTCAGCCTGAGTGTTGTTAAATTATCATCTAATTGGTAATTTCCCTGGCATGCTGCACAGGCTATTCACCCAAGGAAACATTACAGAGAGCCCGCTGACGTAGGAACCGGAAGATTCTCAGCTTTCTCAGCTTTAATATTTTCCAGTGCTTTAAAGGGACATGAAACCCAAACATGGGTGACCCAATGACAATCGTTACATATATGCAGCCACCAATCAGCAGCTAGAACCTAGGTCCTTTGCTGCTCCTGAACTTTCCTAGATAAACCTTTCAGCAATGGATAACAAGAGAAGGAAACAAATTAAATAATAGAAGTCAATTGGAAAGTTGTTTAAAATTCTATGGTCTATCTGAATCCTGAATGTCTAATTATGACTTTACTGTCCCTTTAAGTCTTATGTTATTACCCAGTATACCATATCTAAATATGGTGGGAAGAAATAATGCTGTATCTCTGCACTGAACATCTTCTACATGCTACATCTGTTGACAAAATATAGCTCATCATAACTCATAGTAATTAGTGTATTTTATGCACCAATCATTGAAGAATCATAATATAATGTTGCAAGTAGTTATTAACCCAATACCCATCATAATAACAGCAGCAAGCTTCTAAGTTAAAGGGACACTGAACCCAAATATTTTCTTTCATGATTGAGATAGAGCATGACATTTTAAGCAACTTTCTAATTTACTCCTATTATCAATTTTTCTTCATTCTTTAGCTATCTTTATTTTAAAAGCAGGAATGTAAATCTTAGCAGCCAGCCCATTTTAGGTTCAGCACCATGAATAGCGCTTGCTTATTGGAGACTTACATTTACCCACCAATAAGCTAGCATAACTCAGGTTCTCAACCAAAAATGGGCTGGCTCCTATGCATCATATTGCTGCTTTTTAATAAAGGTAACAAGAGAACAAAGAAAAATTGATCATAGGAGTAAATTAGAAAGTTGATTAAAATTGCATGCTCTATCTGAATCATGAAAGAAAAAATTGGGTTTTAGTGTCCCTTCAAAGCGATATAATTGTTAGTAACTAGCCCCAACAATCTATTGTGCAGAAGTTGCTACTAATTAGTGTTATAAAGGCTGCTTTTTCTTTCACATACGAGATCCGCACAAGGTGCACATTCAACTGATGTCAATCTCTGAGCTTATATGGAAGGTATGCTCCTTGCACTTTGTGCACCAGCCAATCAGCACCTGTGAGCGTGTACTGAGCTTGTGCACACTGTGCGCACTAGTGGTAAACAAAAATACTAACTTAGCTTCTTTTTTTTAGCACACTTTACTTTTCAAAGAGTTCTATGGTATCCATTTAATATTAATAAACACATTCACTGAATTCATAACAATTGTATCTTAATGATGTACACATAGCTCAAAACTGATAGCTTTTTATTATTATTAATAATAATAATTGTTCTTATATACAAATGGTACAAGTACAACTGTAAGATGCAGATATAAATTACAGAAGGTAGAGAAAAAAATATGTCTAATACACTAGAATATTTGTGACAGGGTGATTTGCGCAGGTTTTTAATGAGCTCTGATGCTTTTCCAGTCCACTAGAAAATGATTTTTTTTAATTATTATTTAACGTAAATTGAGTAATGTATTCCAATCTATCAGAAAATAGTTTTGTGGACAAGTTTATACTTATCTGTTCCTAGACTGTCACCAATAAACACACAGCCTGTGCCTTTTTGTGATTCATTGTTTACTTCCCTAAATCTTTGATTTAGTGAGATAGAATTAAAAATTTCAGAAATACAAAGTTTAGCTTGAGAGCTGTTTATCTCGCTCTTCAGGGTTCTGGATATGAAGAGATACACATAGGTTATAGGTTACTTTTTCATTATAATGCTCAAAAATAAAAAGTTCTTGCAGAATTTTTCTCCATGCCACGGAGCTTATGATAAATGGGCCCTTATACTTTGACAGGTCACGCTGCTCTATTGTGCATATTTAAACCCTCTCAAGGGCTTCTTTACAGACTAACAAACAGAGCAGACTGAGCACACACAAAAATTCTCCCTAGTGGGAGGGCTGGTTAGGGAATATTTAATATCTAAACAACAATCCTTTTTTCATTGGTGCACTGGGTACCAGATTTGTTAAAGGGACACTAAACATCTGTTGTTTTTATGTAAAGATTGTGCTTTGTCCCACACTTCTCAGAGAGACCAAAAAGCGAATCTGTAACCTAGGCAGGGGTCAAGTTCAGCAGGAACGTATGGGAATGAAGTTCCTGCACTATTTTTGCAGGAGAAAATAAGTTCCCCCTGGACAGGGAACAAAAACACTTCCGTAAACATTGTTGCTGCTGGTAGGAGTAGCTGTAGCATAGTCTGGTTAGAGGGAAAGTGAGATCATCTAGTAATGGGCAGTAACACTTCCTACAATACACTAAATGCAAGCCTGTCAGCTGTCCTACTGTGTGATCATCCCGCACTGTGTGTAACACATGGTGCTTACCTTTCTGTGTGGCTTGCTCTTGGGTTATTTAGCTCCCCTCAGCAGAAATAGGCTTATTGCACCTTAAGTGGGTGAGACTCTGTGACAGAGGAGGAGTCTCCGACCCAAAGGCAACCATTCAACCCTTCCTTCCCTTGGCGGATATATTCCTTTTTAAAGTGTATAAGAAATAAAAGCTTTTTTTATGGCAATCAGCAGCGTCCTGTCTTTAACCCAGACCTGTCATCACTGAGTGCGAGGATATAGATCTTTCGTTCAACCATTCAACCCTTCATTGGTTAATTTGCTTTCATTACCAAAGTGTATAAATTATATACATATAAATACAGTGTGTGTATAAAACAATATTAATTGAGTGGAGGGGTGAAAGTTTTGGTGAGTTCCCACACTTTTTTTGTAGAACTTGACCCCTGAACCTAGGATTTAAAAACAGGGTCAACAAATCTGCTCAAAATTTCAGAGCCAGTAAGAATATTTAGGAGCCAGGCATAGTTTTACTAGTCAGATAGTGGCATTTGTGAATAGATAGATGGAAAATAACCCAAAATGTTTGGAGCCATGGGTAAAATACTAAGATGCAGTGGCTCCCTGGCACCTGGGTTTGTCAAGCACTAAACCAAATATTTGATTTGCAGCATTTGCAGGTGAACGAATATGCTTTTTGGCTTCTCTAGGGCGCTTTTGACGAGCACAATTTGCACCAAAAAGTAACAGTGGTATATATATATATATCTCATTACTTCATTGTATATATAGTTATAGATGTAATAAATTGTAGTAAGCGTCCCTTAAATTAACTTTTAATTAATACATGTTTCTTACTTACCATTGGTTTATCTGCATTAAATTGTTGTGTTGTAGATGGACCTAAAATGCCTTACATTTATTGTCTCATGTGTACTTTATTTAATTATTATTCATGACTAGATTACATCCATCAGTATAAATATATTGTATGTACCTCATTCTGTGCTCCCTAGAATATATGTGATGCTATATAAAGAAAGAAGAGGAATAATATCTTTCTTGTTTCCTTGGTGTAACAACAGCTTATTTTAATTGCTCATTTAACATAATCTCACTTCTCACTGATGTATAATGCAGCACACTAAAAGCAGACGAGAGAGCCTGCTATATTGAGGAGACTGAATTCAATCAGGGTCAGGGTTTTAGGATGCGTTAGAAGAGCAGTTGAATGTTATTCGCTGCACAAGTAATTACGTTGGAGAATGTTTCTCATTATCTGTATTTTCTGTGCAATAGACATGAGCATTTATCATTTGAGTACAGAGATTTGTAAGGATATAGCTAAGGTCCTCAGTGCTAATTAATGGGTCATTGAGGTTATTTCAACCTGTTTTTCCACTATATTCATTTGAATGGCACATTATTTAGCTCACTTGTTCCTGCTGCTTTTATGTTATTAAATATTTGCCATTTGTTTGTTTTCTCTTGTGGTCTTTGAAAATCAACATAAATACATTTTTTTGGAGGTTTAGGGAAAAGAGTTTGCACATTTACTGCATATTCTACAGTGCATGATGCTGAAAGCAATTTATTTCTCTCAGCGTAGTTCATATGCTGAATTAGCTATAAAATTATTGTTCAGAATTAAACAAATGTCAATCTACTTTGAGGGCTAGGTCCTATGATATGCAGTACAGTTGTGACAACAAAAAGAAACATTTCTGTGACCCCCCCAAACCCACACACAGTCCCGGACTGGGAATAAAAAGCAGCCCTGGAAAAATATGAAGACCAGCCCTATATTCCGTTGAGTCGGTAGAATGCATATGCCCCATTTTTCTCAAAGGGGATTACTGGGACACTCCTTCCCCAATATTTTTTCAGAATTAAATTATATTACTTTGTATTAAATAAAAATGTCAGATTGATGTTATATAGCAAAGCTACAACCCAATTGCAACCATTAATCACCCCTTTAAATTGTAGCTTTCCAGCCCTAGCTGCTGCAGCCCACCGGGAAATCTCCTGGTATCCTGGTAGGCCAATCCGGCCCTGCCCACACAAGTCTCCTAACACCCACTGCTTGTTTAATACGATGCACTACTTAATAGCAGCTCTGCTAACAAATTTGACAGGTTTCTGTGTTCAGTTAAAGTCCCTGTGCAAGTTTAATTTGCATACAGATTTTAAAGGGATATGAAACCTATATTTTTTTTTTCATGATTCAGATAGAGCATGCAAGTTTAAACAACTTTCTAATTTACTTCTTTTATCAATTTCTCTAAAAGCAGGGACCTATGCTTTGAAACCGGTGTTCTGTTAAGGGACCAAACTTTTGAAAAGAGTGAACCATGTCACTTCCTGTGACTTTCCATCAGCTGTTGTACACATTTTGCCCCTAATGCACATGAGTGCCAGCTTCATCACATACCTGGCCGCATACGTCACTGTGAAACTATTTAGACTTGTGAAATTGAGAAGCCTTTGTATAGCGCATGCGTGGGATTTTCTATCACAAATGGGGGGGGGGGGGGAGGGGGGGTTTATGGAACGCTGTCAATTATGGTGTAAACCCAATATAAATGTCAGGATAGTAAAATATTAAAACACATAGTACAATTTAAAATGGATCTTCCAACACAAGCAGTGGCGATAGCCGAGTGGCTGTTTGTCATGCAGGGACGAATAAACAGTGTTCCATAAACCCCCCATTTGTGATAGAAAATCCCACGCATTCGCTATACAAAGGCTTCTCAATTTCACACGTCTAAATAGTTTCACAGTGACGTATGCGGCCGGGTATGTGATGACGCTGGCACACATGCGCATTAGGGGCAAAATGTGTACAACAGCTGATGTAACATCACAGGAAGTGACATGGTTCGCTCTTTTCAAAAGGTCGGTCCCTTAACAGAACACCGGCCCATTTCTGGAGAACTATATGGCAGCAGTTTTGTAATATTATCCAATTGCAAGAACACTAGATGGCAGCACTATTTCCTGCCATGTAGTACTCCAGACCTACCTAGGAATCTCTTCAACACAAAGAGGCCAATTTATTAATGTGCGAGCGGACATGATACAATGTAGCGTATCATGTCCGCTGCATATCGATAAATGCAGACAGCATACGCTGTCGGCATTTATCCTTACACAAGCAGTTCTTGTGAACTGCGTATGCAATACCGCCTCCTGCAGATCAGCCCGATCGTATAGGATCGGGCAGATTGATGTCCGCGGTCTCAGAGCAGGCAGACAAGTTATGGATTAGCGGTCTTAAGACCAATGCTTCATAACTTCAGTTTCCTGCGAGCCTGAAGGCTCGCGCGGAAACAGTGTCATCAAGCTCCATTCGGAGCTTGATAATTCGGCCCCAGAATATCATGGGAATAAAGCAGATTTCATCATAGAAGTAAATTGGAAACTTTTTTTAAATGGTATGTTCTGTCTGGTTCACAAATGAAAATGTGTGTGTTTCATATCCCGTAATCAATCTGTGCTTACAAAGTCTTGCAGATGACCAGCAGCTAACTTGTGTCAATATAGTCTGTAGTTTTGAACTAATCCAACTAAACCAAATGCTTCTCCCTTCATTCTTAATCTAACTCCATCTCTTCCTTCAGTTTTTAAAAACGGTAAAAACGATACTCTCACACAGCAGCACTTCCTCCCTGTAACATGTATAAAAAACAGTATTAGTCATAATAAGGGTTAGTTCTGGTGCTATGTTCTGTATTAAAACGTATTGTACTAAATATTTTTCAAGGCCACACCAAGAAGCAGCTAAGGTAAACAAGCCAAAGGGGCCCATTTAACAAGCTCCGTAGGGAGCTTGTGGGCCCGTGTTTCTGGCGAGTCTTCAGACTCGCCAGAAACACAAGTTATGGAGCTGCGGTCCAGGAATCGACACACAAGTTATGGAGCAGGCGGACAGGAATCACCAGAAATCAACCCGATCGAGTACGATCGGGTTGATTGACACCCCCTGCTGGCGGCTCTTGTGAGCTGCTGGTGCACCTGGCTGGAGGCTCTTGTGAGCTGCTGGTGCAATGCTGAATACGGAGAGAGGATTACTCTCCGTATTCAGCGAGGTCTTGCGGACCTGATCCGCAGTGTCGGTTCAGGTCCGCAAGACCTTTCTTAAATAGGGGCCTTAGTTTCTTGTCAGCTAGTCTGTAAACAAGTATATGCAGGTTATTCCTAACTGTAAACCCCATCCCAGCAAATAAATTCTAACAGTCCCATCCAGAATAAATAACACTAACCATAATACCTCAGATATCCACTGCAAGTTAACCCTTTACAGCTAGACCCCATGAATTCTAGTGCAATTAACCCTTAAGACAACACAAAGCATTCCAATACAGTATGAACTTTTTTCTTTTTGGTGGAACAGAGAAAATGTTTTTTATATAGTGTCCATTTAACCTTGAGAAGGTTTTTATCAGCACACTTTAATGTATATTGCCAACATATACTTTTTAACTTTTTATCAGTTTTTGGGTTTACATAGATAGTATAAATATAAATTAGGGGTGTTAAAAATGTAATAAAGGTGTCCCAATAAAAAATGTAAACAACCTCATGTGACCAACAATGTATGTTACGTTGTTATAGTTTAATGGATGAATTGCAAAGGATTGCAGAGAAATGAAGTAATAAGGTTAAAAGGGATAAATGTGACAGTATAGTAGCGTTGGGATTGGGAAAAATAAAATTCTGTATGTTAATGTTTTAGAAAATAACTATAAAGCAGAAAAAAGCCTAATACTCCTCAGTACAAGACAGCATGTTCAGTGGCTTATTTCTTTTCATGAGTAATGATTGCAATATGTTTTCAGTACAATGGATCTGTTTTTTATTTTCTAGCTCACCTGCCAGCTGATTTATAGTATTTATTAACACTATGGGGCATATGTATCAAGATCCGTATGGAGCTTGATGCCACGGGTTTCCGTCGAGTCTTCACAAAGACCGCTGCTCCATAACCTGTCCGCCTGCTCTGAGCAGGCGGACAGACTTCGCCAGAAATCAACCCGATCGAGTACGATCGGGTTTATTGACACCCGCTGCTGGCGGCCTATTGGCCGCGAGTCTGCAGGGGGCGGCGTTGCACCAGCAGCTCTTGTGAGCTGCTGATGCAATGCTGAATACGGCGAGCGTATTGCTCGCCGTATTCAGCGAGGTCTGGCGGACCTGATCCACAGTGTCGGATCAGGTCCGCCAGCCCTTGATAAATATGCCCCAATATATGTTTTTTGATTTTTCTAATATACCCTGTGTATTTTTTTTTAGTTTAGTTATTCATGTTCTGTTTTTGCAGAGCAGTGTTTTTCTACATTTAAATTGTATCTAAGCCATTTAATTCAGTAGATCTGCATAATCACCAAGTGTGACATAAACAGACAATGCAATAACGCTTTCTCTGAATTTTAAATGTGACAAATTTCAATGTTTGCTTCAAATTGCCGTCCCCCTGTATCATGTGACAGCCGTCAGCTTATCATAGGCTTTTATATGTACACATTGAGAACTCTTTTACATGCCCATTAGTAGTTAGTGCCTAAAGCAGGTGTGCATATAAAACGATTGTGCCTATGCTATAATGGAAGTAAATGGGAAAATCTCTTAAAACTGTATGCTCTCATGAAAGTTTAAAGGGACATAAAACACAGATTTTTTTTCTTTCAGATAGAGCATGCAATTTTAAACAACTTTCTGATTTACTTCTATTATCAAATTTTCTTCATCATCTTTGTATCTTTTGTTAAAAAGCAGGGATGTAAAGCTCAGGAACGTGCAAGTGTGAAAAAACTATATGGCAGGTTTACAAGAATGTTTTCCATTTGCAAGAACACTAGATGACACTATTCTCTGCCATGTAGTGCTACAAACACCTACCTAGGTATCTCTTCAACAAAGAATACCATGGGAACAAAGAAAATTTGATAATACAAGTAAACAGGAAACTTTTTTTTAAAAATTGAATGCTCTGTCTGAATCACAAAATAAAATGTTTGGGTTTCATATCCCTTTGCTTTTGACTTTAGTGTCCTTTTAATATAAAATCTTTATTGTATGTAAACAAAAACGCAAGCCCCTGAAAGAGTTTGGGCTAGATTAGGGGCTCCATTTATCATTGTAATTCTCCCACATTTACGCCTAGAAATACGCTGTTGGAATTGTTCTCCTATTTATCAAAGCAAAACACTCCTAAAAATAAGCAAATACTTCTGCAAAATTCTCCCACTCTATTCTCTCTCGCCTAGGCCACATGTGCACCAAAGAAAGCACAAAAAAGCAATTTTTTGGTCGTTTTTTTTAAAAATACGCCTTACTAATTGCAGAAATTCAGATTTATCATTATTTTGCGCCTTAGGAGAACCTAAAATTCTCCTACAAGTACGACCATGAAAATTCTCCAAAACCACTGTGGAGAACATTGAATTTACTCCACTTTTCCATCTTAATGGGAGCAGAGTCCACTGCATCATTCATTACTTGTGGGAATTAAGAACCTGGCCACCAGGAGGAGGCAAAGGCACCCCAGTCAAAGGTTTTAATACCTCCCCCACTCCCCTCATCCCCAGTCATTCTTTGCTTTTCATCACAGGAGGTTGGCAGAGAAGTGTTGGAATATTCGGAGTAGTCTCTTATGGAGGGTAGTACTCTTCACAATGGGATTGGAGTTTTAAGTAGTCCTGTCAGCCTCTCAGTGAGAGCATGGGTGAAAGTTAGAGTCCGGAGATGCAGGGAGAGTCTTTCTGCAAAACCATCCCAACTCAGATTAACAGTTGCATACGCAATCAGTGTTGACGAGTTTCACTGCCTGCTTTCTGCTCTCAAGTCATTGTCAGGAGCGATACTACTAACCTGTCACACTTGAAGGGCCGTGTTCCTGTTCCACGGCATAGATTGTGGTAAGATCGTTTCATTTTTTATAAATATACCCCTATGTATTTTAACTACTCCATACATTCGCATTTTTGCGCTGCTCTCTTTTAATAAAGATTCCATGTATTGTTCAAACAACTTTAATAAAGATCACAAAAAAGTACCACCGCAGAGTGAAGAGTTAGTGATGGACAAAGAAGCAATACATAGACCTTTTGGCAAGGAACTTTATTGCATTTTCTGCCAGCATCCTAAATGAAGCCAAGCATCTGACAAAGGAATTATTTGTTTCCTTATTTTTTTTAAGACTTCATCACCATAAAATTTGGAATTTATGTGATAAAAACCCACATAGAATGAAATAAAGCACTTACTGGCGGAATAGAATATTCTTGCAGAACTCTCAGTATTTTTACTGTAATACACTGATTTTTCAGTTGTATTCATATTTAGTGCTAGATTACAAGTGACGCTCCAACGTTATCGTGCGTGATATTACAAGTTAAAAGTAAACACGACTACACAAGCGCAAACTAAATTTGCGTCTGTCGGGTGAGCGTGTCTGAAGACCTTGCGTAAAGTGTTAGGGCTAAAAATAGTTGCATTAAACACAGCATAAATACATTAAAATAAAGTGTTACACTCATATATTCACTACCTAATAAAAATTAAGCACATAAATAATGAAAAAAAAGTTTTAAGGGTTAAAAAGTATTTGGTATATGACAAGATATTTGTATGGAAAGGGCTATAATGTGTACATATACATACATAAATATACATGTGTACAGGGAGTGCAGAATTACTAGGCAAGTTGTATTTTTGAGGATTAATTTTATTATTGAACAACAACCATGTTCTCAACGAACCCAAAAAACTCATTAATATCAAAGCTGAATATTTTTGGAAGTAGTTTTTAGTTTGTTTTTAGTTTTAGCTATTTTAGGGGGATATATGTGTGTGCAGGTGACTATTACTGTACATAATTATTAGGCAACTTAACAAAAAACAAATATATACCCATTTCAATTATTTATTTTACCAGTGAAACCAATATAACATCTCAACATTCACAAATATACATTTCTGACATTCAAAAACAAAACAAAAACAAATCAGTGACCAATATAGCCACCTTTCTTTGCAAGGACACTCAAAAGCCTGCCATCCATGGATTCTGTCAGTGTTTTGATCTGTTCACCATCAACATTGCGTGCAGCAGCAACCACAGCCTCCCAGACACTGTTCAGAGAGGTGTACTGTTTTCCCTCCTTGTAAATCTCACATTTGATGATGGACCACAGGTTCTCAATGGGGTTCATATCAGGTGAACAAGGAGGCCATGTCATTAGATTTTCTTCTTTTATACCCTTTCTTGCTAGCCACGCTGTGGAGTACTTGGACGCGTGTGATGGAGCATTGTCCTACATGAAAAGCATGTTTTTCTTGAAGGATGCAGACTTCTTCCTGTACCACTGCTTGAAGAAGGTGTCTTCCAGAAACTGGCAGTAGGACTGGGAGTTGAGCTTGACTCCATCCTCAACCCGAAAAGGCCCCACAAGCCCATCTTTGATGATACCAGCCCAAACCAGTACTCCACCTCCACCTTGCTGGCGTCTGAGTCGGAATGGAGCTCTCTGCCCTTTACCAATCCAGCCACGGGCCCATCCATCTGGCCCATCAAGACTCACTCTCATTTCATCAGTCCATAAAACCTTAGAAAAATCAGTCTTGAGATATTTCTTGGCCCAGTCTTGACGTTTCAGCTTGTGTGTCTTGTTCAGTGCTGGTCGTCTTTCAGCCTTTCTTACCTTGGCCATGTCTCTGAGTATTGCACACCTTGTGCTTTTAAGCACTCCAGTGATGTTGCAGGTCTGAAATATGGCCAAACTGGTGGCAAGTGGCATCTTGGCAGCTGCACGCTTGACTTTTCTCAGTTTATGGGCAGTTATTTTGCGCCTTGGTTTTTCCACACGCTTCTTGCGACCCTGTTGACTATTTTGAATGAAACGCTTGATTGTTCGATGATCACGCTTCAGAAGCTTTGCAATTTTAAGAGTGCTGCATCCCTCTGCAAGATATCTCACTATTTTTTACTTTTCTGAGCCTGTCAATTCCTTCTTTTGACCCATTTTGCCAAAGGAAAGGAAGTTGCCTAATAATTATGCACACCTGATATAGGGTGTTGATGTCATTAGACCACACCCCTTCTCATTACAGAGATGCACATCACCTAATATGCTTAATTGATAGTAGGCTTTCGAGCCTATACAGCTTGGAGTAAGACAACATGCATAAAGAGGATGATGTGGTCAAAATACTCATTTGCCTAATAATTCTGCATTCCCTGTATGTATGTTTATATGTGTATATATGTATGTATACACACATATATACATATGTATATATACCTAGACCCCCTTCTGCTCAAATACCTGAAAACATGAAAAAACATTTGTATTCAATTTTAATATTTAAAAATGTGTTTACTATTTATGTACTGATACTAATAAGATATGCATTTTTTGGTTTGTTTTTGCACTGCTGTTCTGTGGGATAGATAATCACTGGCTCATAAGGAAAACATCCACAGTTCTATTGGTGGATAGTGTCATGCCCTACAGGTGTAAAAAAAAACAACATATTTTTATTTTTCAGCAAAGGACTATCTGATGTGGTAATCCAATCAGTGCAAGCCCTGCAAGAAAATCAAAATAGATTGCAGCAGCAATTTCAAGGTCCTTCACAAGACCCTGATCCCCCTGTTCCATCAAAATTAGATAGTCCTGTGTTCAAAAATTTTAAAAAAAATGTTTTTTTACAACTCTAGGGCATGTCACTAACCACCAATAGAACTGCTGATGTTTTCCTTATGAGCCAGTGGTTGTCTATTTCAAAGAACAGCAGTGCAAAAACAAATAAAAAATTGCACATCTTATTAGTTATAAAATCAGAATAAAAACAGTCATTTCACCTTTGCATGCAAAAAAAATAATAATATGTCAAACATATTTACTAGTGCTATTTCATACAAATATAAAAAATATTTCCCTTAAAGGGACAGTCAAGTTAAAAAAAAACTTTCATGTTTCAAATAGGGCATGTAATTTTAAACAATTTTCCAATTTACTTTTATCACCAATTTTGCTTTATCTTGGTATTCTTAGTTAAAAGCTAAACCTAGGAGGTTCATATGCTAATTTCTTAGACCTTGAAGGCCGCCTATAATATAAATGCATTTTGATAGTTTTTCAACACTAGAGGGCATTAGTTCACGTGTTTCATATAAATAACATTGAGCTCATGCATGTGAATTTACCATGGAAACAGCTCTGATTGGCTAAAATGCAAGTCTGTCAAAAGAACTGAAATAAGGGGGCAGTCTGTTGAGGCTTAGATACAAGGTAGTCACAGTGGTAAAATGTGTATTATTATAACTGTGTTGGTTATGCAAAACTGGAGACTTGGTAATTAAGTGATTATCTATCTTTTAAAAAAACAAAAATTCTGGTGTTGACTGTACCTTTAATCCAACAGGAAACATTTGCGTTCTATAGGATGTGAAATTAGCACTACTGAAGTATTACAATATTTGGTATAAATGATAATTTTTAAATGTAAATACATTTTGGTTTATTTTAGCTATGTAAATTGACTATTAGTCATATTGTTGTCTGTTGCATTTATTTATGCTTCAATAGAAATACACTTTCCAGATTATATTAAGATTATAATTATTTCTCCCACATAAAATAATAAATGTAAATTAATTTGTATTTTATTGCAGTAATTATAAATAAATATGAAATGGTATAAAACTCTAAGTTATATAAATGATTAATAAGAGATCATAAATATTAACATGGTTTGCATCTGCTCCTCACAGTCTCAAACGTTTAATTTTTGGGAATGGACATTAACCCCTTAATGACCGACGACGTACGCCATACGTCCTCAGAAAAAATACAGTTAATGACCGAGGACGTATGGCGTACGTCGTCGGTCTGGAAAGCAGCTGGAAGCGATCCTGATCACTTCCAGCTGCTTTCCGGTTATTGCAGTGATGCCTCGATATCGAGGCATCCTGCAATAACAATTTTTACCCCTCCGGTGCAGAGAGAGTCACTCTGTGGCCCTCTCTGCACCGGACATTGATGGCTGCATTTGTTGGTGGGTGGGAGCTGAAGTGGGAGGCGGGTGGGCGGCCATCGATGGGTTCTGAGCCTGAGGGGGGCGGGATAGTCGGGGGGTGTGCACGGACGCGCGCTCTTGCACGGGAGGCAGTGGGCGGGTGCGTGCACGGTGAGAGAGCGGGTGGGAACTGATACACTACAGAAAAAAAGTAGTATAAGTGGGAGAAAGGGGGGAGGGAATGCCCCAAAAAGTAATCTAAGGGATCTGGGAGGGGCTTGGAGTTCGTCTTTGGGGGGGAAGCTACACTATAGAAAAAAATAAAAAAAACATAAATTATATTGTAAACTGGGTACTGGAAGACAGCTGCCAGTACCCAAGATGACTGCCACAAAGGTAGAGGGGGAGGTTAGAGAGCTGTTTGGGGGGGGGGCAGGGAGGTTGGGGTCTAAGGGGAGATCCTAAACAGCAGCATATGTAAATATGCAAAGAAAAAAGGATGCCTTTTATTTTAGTACTGGCAGACTTTCTGCCAGTACTTAAGATGGCGGGGACAATTGTGGGGTGGGGGAGGTAAGAGAGCTGTTTGGGAGGGATCAGGGGGTGTGATTTGTCAGGTGGGAGGCTGATCTCTACACTAAAGCTAAAATTAACCCTGCAAGCTCCCTACAAGCTACCTAATTAACACCTTCACTGCTAGCTATAATACACGTGTGATGCACAGCAGCATTTATCGGCCTTCTAAATACCGAAAAGCAACGCCAAAGCCATATATGTCTGCTATTTCTGAACTAAGGGGATCCCAGAGAAGCATTTACAACCATTTGTGCCGCCATCTTATAAATGATTATGAAAAAAGGTTTGGTGAGAACTGGGCACAGACAAACATTGAGTCAGGCATTATACTACATAAAGCGGGCATCCGATCAATATCATTCTGGTATCAGTACATCATGGTTCAGGAAGGAGAATCGCATATTAATCAGATTAAACAGAAATATGTAAAGTACTTTTCACAACTGCAAGATAAAGACATAACAGATAGTTTAAGGAGAGCGCTAGAAGCAACGGATAGAATCAATCTAAGAGAGTCTCAATACAAGGTAATTAACAATTTCTACCTAACCCCAGCCAGAATGGCTAAATGGTCTCAACTTTATACGGTTTGCCCTAAATGTCACAGGGCAAACGCGGATCTGTTGCACTATTTTTGGAGCTGTCCAAAGATCACGCAATTTTGGAGTAAAATCCAATACTGGATAAATAGAAATGCAAGCGACACGATAGAACTGGATGCAAAGCATGTATTTTTTTTGTACCCAATACATAACATAGGAGCCAGATTATTTATAAATATAGCGATTTTGATTGCAAGAAATGAAATATGTAAAATGTGGAAGCACAGAAACTCTCCGTCTTTAACTGAATTCGTAAATCACATGAGAAGTCAGATTATGATAGAGACCATAGGACTGGATAAAGGGGCAGAGAAACAGGTTATAACATTTTTTAAGAAGTGGAAAAAGTATATCTATGGATTACCTACAACAGTCCAATATCACATCTTATCCACATTTCAAGATTCTATACCCTTTCTAGAATTAATCTTAGATGGCTCATTACCCTCAAACTGTATACGTTGCTAATAAGGTATGAGTAAAAATAGTCGTGATATTAGAAGGAATTTACTGGTAGTTTTACAATGAAAGGAAGTAAAGGAAGGGACAATTATTTTTTTTCTCTTTTTTTTATTTTTTTTCCCCTTTCACTCCTCCCCCTTACCCCCTCCCCGGGCATTATTTTTAATATTTTCTGATTTCTTTTGGGTGATTCCTGTGTACGATTCAATATATGACGGGAGGGCTACGCGTAGCATCCCTGTGGGAAAATGAGATAAATAAGACAAATACAGAGCAGGAGAACTCAAGAAACTGGTTAAGGAATAGCTTAAATCATTTGAGGTGTATTTGTGTGTAAATAGATGTTCCTATAAAGAATGTAAGAGAAGAGGAAAATGATAATGGAGGGAGAAGCTAAGATATTCTAGCAAATTTTATTTTGTAACATTTGGAAAGACGTGTAAAGTGCAAGTAAACCGGGAATGTCTTTTTGTATAGTATTTAAGATGTAATCTCATACTGATTGTATAAGAGACAGATGTATTATGTTTTTCTTTTTGGAATGAATATTTTTTTCAGCTTCACCCCCAATAAAAAGAATTAAAAAAAAAAAAAATACAACCATTTGTGCCATAATTACACAAGCTGTTTGTAAATAATTTCAGTGAGAAACCTAAAATTTGGAAAAATTTAACGTTTTTTTTTTTTATTTGATCGCATTTGGCGGTGAAATGGTGGTATGAAATATACCAAAATGGGCTTAGATCAATACTTTGGGTTGTCTACTACTAGGCTTACCAGATATCCCAGTTTGACTGGGATTGTCCCTGATTGGAGGCGCTATCCCAGTGTCCCATCGATTGTTCATTCTGTTCCGGCCGTAGGGTTGCCACCCAGCCGGTGCCGGAATGAGTAAAATACAGGCAATGCAAAAGCTATTTTTTTTTTCAATTCTAACACAGTCTGTGCCAGTCCGTGCCAGTGACATGACTGGCGTCATTTAATCGGGATGTCGGTGTCCATGCTGTTTCCTGTCTGCCTCTGATGCGGCTGTGCTGCAAGACTTGCTGGTAAGGATATCCTGCTGAGGTTACAAATGTTACTAGCAATGTAACTGTGGTGTCTACACTTGCCCAGCTGTCTTGAGAGTGCAGCTGACAGAGTAGTTTGCTTTCAACGCACTAAGCTACCCTTGTTCCACTATGGTACATCAAACTCCCCCCTTATTGTGTTGATTGTGTAGCTCCTTTAATTGAACCCGTGCATCTGTAAATGTGTTACTACTTTTAGTAAGAGGGGTGGGGGCGGTAATTAAAATACAGACAACAGTTATCACTCTAGTTCAGTAACTTGTGCAGTGTTGCTCAAAGTTTTGAAGCTCTATACTATAAGATACCTACGTGTGACATAAACGTCCACTTTACTCATAAAGTAAAAAATTATATACTGTCTGTAATCATTGTGGGCATTTGCACTGCATCCCGTTAAGTCACATTATTTTAGTTTGCCTCCCTCTTCTCATTTTGATGTCTTGAAGGGATCAGTTTGTTTGACCTGTGTATCTGAAACGGTTTACCCATTTGCACATGCATTGTGTTTATTTCTTGGAACATATCAAAGGCATGTTTAACAAGTTGCATTGTATTTATCTCTTACTGTAAAATTCCGGATGGCAATCGCCACACCCCCTTGACCACACCCTGACCACACACCCACTGGCACCACACCAGTGGTCCCAGTTTTACCTCTAAAAATTAAAAAAAATTGTCAAAGCAGTAGGCGAAACGCGCGTCAGGCGTTCGCTCTGCTTCTCTAACATGCTAAACTGTTGTTATTAATAAAATTAATTTAATTTGTTGGCCGATATCGGCATCTTTAGTTTAAAAACTTGGCGGGTTTTCAGTGGGGTTATTACTTTTAGTATAATTATGATGCTATGCTAGTTATCTCCTGGTATAATTATACTATTGTGGCCAGTAAGGGAGCAGTTTTGTGGTGCGTCCACATTGCTCTCACAGAGAATACCTTAAGGATTTTTTCTGATATGTAATATCCAATACAAACGTACCTAACTCCACACTACCCAGTACCTAGTTTTTGAGCCAACCTATACAACAATAAAAGGAACGCTATTGAGGGATTACTTCCCTGTATTTGACTATGAGAAGCAACACACTCTTTATTTTAATCCTGTGTTTTTGGGCACCACTGTATTAATTACATTAAACACACATTATGGGTTATTGAGTAAAACAAACATGATTAGTAGGTGAGGCAATTACCTAACTCAAGACCAAAATATTGTGGAACAACATATGTTTAATGCGCTGCTAAGTCTAAGCCAACTAATTTGTTAACAAACCGGGGGAATCCTGTGATATCTTCCAGGCCCCCCCTTTTTTCGATAATTGCTATAGCCAAGCTTAGCACAGCTCTTTTGAAAGGAATTATTGTTACACTACCTCACCATATGATTCTGTAAATTATATATACAACTATGTTATACCTTACCTAACCCTGCGTGGACCAGGACACAGTATCTTTATAACTATTATCTTTCTTATTTTAAAATCCATTTCTGTTTTTGATGATGATTTAGATCATCATTAAGGGTATATGTTACTTATCTGATCGAACATATTCATACTAATAATAGGACAATCTATGTATGTACTATACAGTTCATACTGTACCCAATAATAGTAAAAGAGCTGTCCCTATGTCTTTGTAGGTGACAACTCAGTAAACATTGGATTGTAATTTGTATTATACTTACACTGATATACCCTATTTTTAACCACTAGACACACAATAAAGGTTTTTCATTTTAATTAACATAATAAAAGTTATATTTTAATTTACCTTCTTCCTAGTTCCTCTCTGATGCATTAATCATAATCATAAGCTCTCTATTGAAGTGTGCCACCAGATACCTCTTTTTCTTTCTCTATAATTTTTTTATATATATTTTGGTATCAGGCACTGCCCTTCAGATACATAGGCTGACCCTGCAGGGATTTTAGAGAACTTTAACCTGTCCCCACACCGAATTCCCCTTTATCCTAGGGGAATTTCAACCCTACCTATTTAAATCATGAAAGTTTTTTTGGGACTTGACTGTCCCTTTAATACCTCCAGGTGTTATTTATATTCCATTGTACAAATATTGCCCCTTTTTTTTTTTAGGGTGGAATGGTTTTATCTACTTAATTGAAGGTGCAAGTTATCAGCTATGCTAACTAGATAGTCTTTGATTTTGAAAGAGAGAGTATACTGACTGGTACTTGAAGAAAGCTAGCCTAATGAATAATTGTATCTTGTTTTATAATGTTTTGATAACTGTATATATATATATATATATATATATATATATATATATATATATTTATTTATATATATATATATATATATATATATATATATATATATATATATATATATATATATATATTCTACAATGCATTTATACACAAAAATAATTAAAATCTTATAATTTAAACCCATATCTGTTGATATTTTGCTATGACTTTTTGATAATCTCTCTTCTATATAAAATTTTGTTTTCATCTTTCATAGCCCGTGGTACGTGACTAGTAATTTAAACTGATAGTTTATGTATGAAACAGCTTTTGCATCAATATTACTTCTTCATGCTGCAGGCAGTTATTCTATTAAGAACCTATTTGGTAAATTTCATTGTTCACTAGATTTAATTTATTAAAACAATCAAGCAGACTGAAATTTATCAAATGAGAGTCTAAAATATCAGGTTTGCAGCTTGTAAATATTGTGTTAGATACATCATCAGCACATCTATAATTAGTTAAATAGATTCATACAGGAAGACATACAAAACCTGTTTGTATTCGATAATTGTATAAACATTGGTTTAATCACAAGTGTTATGTATTTTTCAGATGATTTATTTGCTAAAACAGTGTTTAGACACAATTAAGTGGGCTGAGTTTAAGACATTTTAAATTCGCTTCAATAAACAAGAAGAAAATACTTGTACTGTCAGGGCACTGAAAATAAATATTCCCTGTGTTTTATTGTAAGAAAAATAAATAAATACATTATCCATGGAAATAGAAAACATTTTCGGGAGTTTTCGATGATGGAGTTCAAAGTAAACACATTTGCTCGTGCAAACTTTTTATTTTCAACTCGTAAAAAGCCTCCATCTAACGATGTAATTGAGCAGGAGTGCTAAATATCGCTCCTCTAGTAATCTAGCCCTTGAAGGGACACTGAACCCAAATTTTTTTCTTTCATGATTCAGATAGAGCATGGGATTTTAAGAAACTTTCTAATTTACTCCTATTATCAATTTTTCTTTGTTCTCTTGGTATCTTTATTTTAAAAGCACAAACGTAAATCTTAGCAGCCAGCCCATTTTAGGTTCAGCACCATGGATAGCGCTTGCTTATTGTAGGTTTACATTTACCCACTAATAAGCAAGCATAACCCAAGTTCTCAACCAAAAATGGGCTGGCTCCTATGCATCACATTCCTGTTTTTTAAATAAAGATAGCAGGAGAACGAAGACAAATTGATAATAGAAGTAAATTAGAAAGTTGCTTAAAATGACATGCTCTATCTGAATCATGAAAGAAAAAATTTGGGTTTAGTGTCCCTTTAATACATAAATAGTGCTCCCTTTACTTTCAATGAGAATCAGAAGTAGTGCACTCTGACCTTGGGTCCTATTGATTAGCTATTCAGCATTTAGTTAATCAGCTTTTTCAATAACTAACAATGTAATTGTAATAGAATATACAACTGTATATAGATAGCTCTGATCTGTGTATTAGATTATGACTTAGCCCAAGAAGAAATCAAAACAAAAAAATCAAATCATGAATTATTTTCATTCATACTGTAATCTTTATTAACAAAATATTTGAAAAGAAGAGAAAAAGTTCACACATACAACAAAGTTAAAAACACTTAAACCCAGTTGTATCATAAACCTTCCATATAGATTATAGGTTAAATGAATTAGGATATATTTAAGCCAGCAGCACAAGTGTCAATATAGGCTAAGCCCTTACAATTTGAGGGCTAATTACAGTTACTATTACTGATATAAGTATGCTGCTGGGCAGATTGGTATAAGAAGTACGTTTTTAAAAATGTATTTACAACATAAGTAAGCAAATTAAAAGTAAGGGAGACAAGGCTTCTCCCAGAGGACCCCTGACACGCGTTTCGCAAGCATTGAGGAAGCGTTTTTTGCTAAATAGATAGATAGATAGGCTCAGAAGCTGCCTCATGTGATTGGCTCACCTATGTGCTATTCCTTCAAAAAAGGATATCTAATGAATGAAGCAATGTAGATAATAGAAATAAATTAGAATGTTGTTTAAAATTGTATTCTCTATCTGAATCATGAAAGAAAAAAATGTGGGTTTAATGTCCCTTTAAAGTTAAAGGGACATTAAACACAAATTAAATTGTTTAAGCATAGTATTGAGGTTATTTCCGCTTCCCTCTAGTTATGGGTGCATTCTATTGTTTCCTTTGATGTTTGCTAGCTCAAAACACGCAGATTCAGACTCTGGTCTGGCACGTAATTCAACACACGAAAGTACAAGTTGAATGTATAATAAATCTTAAATCAGTCAAATCTACCTCTAGATATGATCGATTTTGCACAATTCTGATGAAATTACAGAGGAATCGAGTGTTATTGAATGTTGAATCGCTACAACGGAACTTAAATCGATTTGGACATTTTTTGAGTCGTTTATTTTGTGCGTAATGTGAAACTTAATTATAGTGAGTTTTCAGCTGAAGCTTTGATAAATGGCGCCCATTGTGTGTGTATTACATTTTGTTGTTTAAGTGTTGAATTTCCACAATACTACATGCGCATTTAGTGCTTTAGAAAAATGAAAATTAATTGCACCTGCGCTATCAAACATAAACATTGTAACACGCATAATATATATTACCAAAATACTTGTATGTATTTGTAATAGCATCTCAAAATGCATTCCGCGTGTAATCTGGCACTTAGGTTGTATGGAATGACTGTGCAATTCAGTGATTAAAGGGACATTAAACCCCAAAAAAACATTTCATGATTCAGATAGAGAATACAATTTTAAACAACTTTTCATTTTACTTGTATTATCTAAATCGTTTCATTCTTTAGATATCCATTGTTGAAGAGATAGCAATGCACATGGGTGAGCCAATAACACAAGGCATCTATGTGCAGCCACCAATCAGCAGCTACTGAGCCTATCTAGATATTCTTTTTAGCAGAGGATATCAAGAAAATAAAGAAAATTTGATAATAGAAGTAAATAAAAAGTTGTTTAAAATTACATGCTCTATCTGAATCATGAAAGAAAAAATATGGGTTTCATGTCCCTTTAAATGCTGTTATAATATATAACAATTACTTTAAAGGGACAGGAAACACCAGCATTTTTGTTGTTTAAAAAGATAGATAATCCCTTTATTACCCATTCCCCAATTTTGCATAACACAGTTATAGTAATATACTTTTTACCTCTGTGATTACCTTGTATCTATGCCTCTGCAAACTGCCCACTTATTTCAGTTCTTTTCACAGACTTGCATATTTAGCCAATCACTGCTGACTCCTAGGAGCTTCATGTGCCTGAGCTCAATGTTATCTATATGAAACACATGAACTAACACCCTCTAGTGGTGAAAAACTGTCAACATGCTTTCAGATTAGAGGCAGTATTTATGGTCTAAGAAATTAGAATATGAACCTCCTAGATTTAGCTTTCAACTAAGAATACCAAGAGAACAAAGCAAAATTGGTAATAAAAGTAAATTGGAAAGTTGTTTAAAATTACATGCCCTATTTAAGTCATGAAAGTTTTTTTTTACTTTACTGTCCCTTTAATGTCCCTTTAAGTATGTGATTTTAATATTATTCATTCTCCCACTACTTTATTGACAAAGCATAAGATAGTTTAGAGATGGGAATTTAAACTATGGTTATTTATTAGAAAAGTAATGAATGACTTTACTAATTATGCATGAATTAAACTTTGGCATCTATGTGACTGTTCCATACTGAATTGAGAGTCTGGCATGATGTAAGCAAATTCCATATGAATTATGAGGCATTGCTCTGCATTGTGATTTATTCCTAGCTTTATTTTTTCCCAAATGATTCTCAGACTGTCTTTTGCAGAAAGTCCAGCTGTCTGCAGCTGTTTTTAAGCCTTTCATACAATAACATCATTCTCTGACTTGGTGTAGTGAGACCATTCTTTGTGTCAATACAGAATGGCTCACATTACACATTTCTGTTTTTTGAAGCAAGTATATGATAATATTTATTTAATGAATGAACTCAGTAACATGGTTTCCCAACATAATGATGAAAATTATAACTATAGCACTTTTCTTCTGGCTGGACTCATAGACCTTTACACAAGGATGGTAAATTTTACAAAACACTGTTGGATGTTAAACATTTTACTCTTCAAATATTTGTGTGATCAAGTAGTGAAAAATGGTCCTGAAATCTATTGAAAAGTATTGAGAAATTGGAAAGTGATCACTGCAAACATAAATGTCTCAAGTTTCAGCTGACTTATGAGTCTCCAGTAAAGAAAACAATGGAAAATAGATTATTGTGATCAGGTGGAAATAAAAAAAAATGTCATTATAGGCAACAGAAAATAAGAGAAAATATTCAAACACTGGATTGTGATCAATTACTTAGATCTCTCCAAACAATAGTGCAATAATGAAATATTGATATGTGAACATGAAACTCAAAATATTTCTTTCATGATTCAGATAGATCATGCAATTTTAAGCAAATTTCCAATTTATTTATATTTTCTAATGTGCTTCATTCTCTTGGTATCCTTTATTGAAAAGCATAACTATGTAATCTCCTGAGCAACAGTGCGCTATTGGAAGCAAGCTGCTGATTGGTGGGTGCACATATAGACCTGTTGCATTGCTGTTCCTTCAAAATATAATACCAAGAGAATTAAGCAAATTCGAGAACAGAAGTAAATTGGAAAATTGTTTAAAAGTGCATGCTCTATCTGAATCATGAAACAAAAATTGGGGTTTCATTTCCCATTTAAATAAATCTCTTTATACAGAGCTTTAAAGGGACAGTCTAGGTCTTTCTGGGCAGGAATGAATTGTTATGTCATGTATTATATGTATCCTAATATTTGTATTATTTTCCACTGACCTATTTTCCTTGTATGCCTTTCTACAAACCTCAAATAAAAAAAATTAAAAAAAATAAATAAATAAAAGGGACAGTCAAGTCCAAAAAAACTCTCATGATTTTAATAGGGAATGCCATTTTAAACAAATTTACTTTTATCACCAATTTTGCTTTGTTCTCTTGGTATTCATAGTTGAAAGCTAAACCTAGGAGGTTCATATGCTAATTTCTTAGACCTTGAAGACTGCCTCTGAATGCATCTTGACCACTAGAGGGCATTAGTTCATGTGTTTCATATATATAACATTGAGCTTATGCACGTGAAGTGATCTAGGAGTGAGCCCTGATTGGCTAAAATGTCAAAAGAAATAAAATAAAGGGGCAGTCAGCAGAAGCTTAGATACAAGGTGATTACAGAGGTAAAATGTGTATTATTATAACTGTGTTGGTTTTGCAAAACTGGGGAATGGGTAATAAAGGGATTATCTTTCTTTTTAAACAACAAAAATTCTGGTGTTGACTGTCTCTTTAAGGGTTTAGCATATAAGATGCAGTGGACGTGCTTCATCTGCTCTAAACAGGAGCTGGATCTCTCATTTCATAGAATTGTACAGTGTATGGTTTCATCTGATATGGTTTTGGAATTAAATTTGACTATTTACGGATGTCACTTCACTGAGATTTACATGATGTAATGTACTGATATTATCTGTTGAAGTGTGTCAAGGATGTAACATTCATTTAAGAATTTCCCTGTGTCTAAGGCAACAGTACATTATAGGTAACAATTGATTTATGTCATGGATTTTCAGTGGTTCTACATTCACTTTCTACTGATAGGTTTCCACTGACATAATCTTATAACTAAAAATCAAACAGTTCACACAGCAGTACATAAGCAGCAATATTTTAGTAAATGTTAAAATGTATGTGTGCCTGCTTCAATCTAGAATTTGTTATATTACAGAGCAATATTATAATAGTTACATAAAAATGTACAGTTTACATAATAATAAAATGTTGTGTATTTATATGCTAGTGTATTTATATGCTAGTGTATTTATATGCTGCTTCATTCTTAGTGCTCCCAGTAAGGCATTACTACACCTGAGGCTACATAAGTATGCTTTTCAACTAAGGAGACCAAGAGAACAAAGCACATTAGATAACATGTAAATTGGAAAGTTGATTAAAATTGCGTGCTCTTTCTGAACCATGAACGATTCACTTTGACTTTACTGTACCTTTAAATGAATTACTTCTCTTTTCCTTAAAGGGACATTAAACACTTTGAGATGGTAATATAAAATGATAAATTGTATATAATAAAACAACTCTGCAATATACTTTCATTATTTATTTTGTCCTCTTTGCCTGTAATTCCATTCTGAAATTGTGAGCTTTTCAGTTCCTGTTAGAAATGGAAGTGCAGAACACTGTTAAATCCAGCACAACCATTGGCTGCACACTCTAGTGACCTATTTATAACTGTCTCTAATTGGCCACAGCAGAGAAGGTAACACAAGTTACAACATGGCAGCTCCCAGTGTTTTATAGACACTAAGGCCTAGATTTGGAGTTCGGCGGTAGCCGTCAAAACCAGCGTTAGAGGCTCCTAACGCTGGTTTTGGCCGCCCGCTGGTATTTGGAGTCAGTGATTAAAGGGTCTAACGCTCACTTTTCAGCCGCGACTTTTCCATACCGCAGATCCCCCTACGCCATTTGCGTAGCCTATCTTTTCAATGGGATCTTTCTAACGCTGGTATTTAGAGTCGTTTCTGAAGTGAGCGTTAGAGCTCTAACGACAAAATTCCAGCCGCCTGAAAATAGCAGGAGTTAAGAGCTTTCTGGCTAACGCCGGTTCATAAAGCTCTTAACTACTGTACCCTAAAGTACACTAACACCCATAAACTACCTATGTACCCCTAAACCGAGCTCCCCCCACATCGCCGCCACTCGATTAAAAATTTTAACCCCTAATCTGCCGACCGCCACCTACGTTATACTTATGTACCCCTAATCTGCTGCCCCTAACCCCGCCGACCCCTGTATTACATTTATTAACCCCTAACCTGCCCCCCACAACGTCGCCGCCAGCTACTTAAAATAATTAAACCATAATCTTCCGACCGCAAAGCGCCGCCACCTACGTTATCCCTATGTACCCCTAATCTGCTACCCCTAACACCGCCGACCCCTATATTATATTTATTAACCCCTAATCTGCCCCCCACAACGTCGCCGACACCTGCCTACACTTATTAACCCCTAATCTGCCGAGCGGACCTGAGCGCTACTATAATAAAGTTATTAACCCCTAATCCGCCTCACTAACCCTATCATAAATAGTATTAACCCCTAATCTGCCCTCCCTAACATCGCCGACACCTACCTTCAATTATTAACCCCTAATCTGCCGAGCGGACCTCACTGCTACTATAATAAATGTATTAACCCCTAAAGCTAAGTCTAACCCTAATACTAACAACCCCCTAAGTTAAATATAATTTACATCTAACGAAATAAATTAACTCTTATTAAATAACTTATTCCTATTTAAAGCTAAATACTTACCTGTAAAATAAATCCTAATATAGCTACAATATAAATTATAATTATATTATAGCTATTTTAGGATTAATATTTATTTTACAGGCAACTTTTTAATTATTTTAACCAGGTACAATAGCTATTAAATAGTTAAGAACTATTTAATAGTTACCTAGTTAAAATAATAACAAATTTACCTGTAAAATAAATCCTAACCTAAGATATAATTAAACCTAACACTACCCTATCAATAAATTAATTAAATAAACTACCTACAATTACCTACAATTAACCTAACACTACACTATCAATAAATTAATTAAACACAATTCCTACAAATAAATACAATTAAATAAACTAGCTAAAGTACAAAAAATAAAAAAGAACTAAGTTACAAAAAATAATAAAATATTTACAAACATAAGAAAAATATTACAACAATTTTAAACTAATTACACCTACTCTAAGCCCCCTAATAAAATAACAAAGCCCCCCAAAATAAAAAATTCCCTACCCTATTCTAAATTAAAAAAGTTACAAGCTCTTTTACCTTACCAGCCCTGAACAGGGCCCTTTGCGGGGCATGCCCCAAGGATTTCAGCTCTTTTGCCTGTAAAAAAAAACATACCATACCCCCCCCCAACAGTACAACCCACCACCCACATACCCCTAATCTAACCCAAACCCCCCTTAAATAAACCTAACACTAAGCCCCAGAAGATCTTCCTACCTTGTCTTCACCATACCAGGTTCACCGATCCGTCCTGGCTCCAACATCTTCATCCAACCCAAGCGGGGGTTGGCGATCCATCATCCGGTGCTGAAGAGGTCCAGAAGAGGCTCCAAAGTCTTCCTCCTATCCGGCAAGAAGAGGACATCCGGACCGGCAAACATCTTCTCCAAGCGGCATCTTCAATCTTCTTCCATCCGGTGCGGAGCGGGTCCATCTTGAAGCAGGCGACGCGGATCCATCCTCTTCTTCCGTTGTCTCCCGACGAATGACGGTTCCTTTAAGGGACGTCATCCAAGATGGCGTCCCTCGAATTCCGATTGGCTGATAGGATTCTATCAGCCAATCGGAATTAAGGTAGGAATTTTCTGATTGGCTGATGGAATCAGCCAATCAGAATCAAGTTCAATCCGATTGGCTGATCCAATCAGCCAATCAGATTGAGCTCGCATTCTATTGGCTGTCCCTTAAAGGAACCGTCATTCGTCGGGAGACAACGGAAGAAGAGGATGGATCCGCGTCGCCTGCTTCAAGATGGACCAGCTCCGCACCGGATGGAAGAAGATTGAAGATGCCGCTTGGAGATGATGGATGTTTGCCGGTCCGGATGTCCTCTTCTTGCCGGATAGGAGGAAGACTTTGGAGCCTCTTCTGGACCTCTTCAGCACCGGATGATGGATCGCCAACCCCCGCTTGGGTTGGATGAAGATGTTGGAGCCAGGACGGATCGGTGAACCTGGTATGGTGAAGACAAGGTAGGAAGATCTTCAGGGGCTTAGTGTTAGGTTTATTTAAGGGGGGTTTGGGTTAGATTAGGGGTATGTGGGTGGTGGGTTGTAATGTTGGGGGGGGTATGGTATGTTTTTTTTTACAGGCAAAAGAGCTGAAATCCTTGGGGCATGCCCCGCAAAGGGCCCTGTTCAGGGCTGGTAAGGTAAAAGAGCTTGTAACTTTTTTAATTTAGAATAGGGTAGGGAATTTTTTATTTTGGGGGGCTTTGTTATTTTATTAGGGGGCTTAGAGTAGGTGTAATTAGTTTAAAATTGTTGTAATATTTTTCTTATGTTTGTAAATATTTTATTATTTTTTTGTAACTTAGTTCTTTTTTATTTTTTGTACTTTAGCTAGTTTATTTAATTGTATTTATTTGTAGGAATTGTGTTTAATTAATTTATTGATAGTGTAGTGTTAGGTTAATTGTAGGTAATTGTAGGTAGTTTATTTAATTAATTTATTGATAGGGTAGTGTTAGGTTTAATTATATCTTAGGTTAGGATTTATTTTACAGGTAAATTTGTTATTATTTTAACTAGGTAACTATTAAATAGTTCTTAACTATTTAATAGCTATTGTACCTGGTTAAAATAATTAAAAAGTTGCCTGTAAAATAAATATTAATCCTAAAATAGCTATAATATAATTATAATTTATATTGTAGCTATATTAGGATTTATTTTACAGGTAAGTATTTAGCTTTAAATAGGAATAAGTTATTTAATAAGAGTTAATTTATTTCGTTAGATGTAAATTATATTTAACTTAGGGGGGTGTTAGTATTAGGGTTAGACTTAGCTTTAGGGGTTAATACATTTATTATAGTAGCGGTGAGGTCCGCTCGGCAGATTAGGGGTTAATAATTGAAGGTAGGTGTCGGCGATGTTAGGGAGGGCAGATTAGGGGTTAATACTATTTATGATAGGGTTAGTGAGGCGGATTAGGGGTTAATAACTTTATTATAGTAGCGCTCAGGTCCGCTCAGCAGATTAGGAGTTAATAAGTGTAGGCAGGTGTCGGCGACGTTGAGGGGGGCAGATTAGGGGTTAATAAATATAATATAGGGGTCGGCGGTGTTAGGGCAGCAGATTAGGGGTACATAGGGATAACGTAGGTTGCGGCGGTTTACGGAGCGGCAGATTAGGGGTTAAAACAAATATGCAGGTGTCAGCGATAGCGGGGGCGGCAGATTAGGGGTTAATAAGTGTAAGGTTAGGGGTGTTTAGACTCGGGGTACATGTTAGAGTGTTAGGTGCAGACGTAGGAAGTGTTTCCCCATAGGAAACAATGGGGCTGCGTTAGGAGCTGAACGCTGCTTTTTTGCAGGTGTTAGGTTTTTTTTCAGCTCAAACAGCCCCATTGTTTCCTATGGGAGAATCGTGCACGAGCACGTTTTTGAGGCCGGCCGCGTCCGTAAGCAACTCTGGTATCGAGAGTTGCATTTGCGGTAAAAATGCTCTACGCTCCTTTTTTGGAGCCTAACGCAGCATTTGATTAAACTCTCGATACCAGAGTTAAATTTATGGTGCGGCCAGAAAAAAGCCCGCGGAGCGTTAACAGCCCTTTTACCACCAAACTCCAAATCTAGGCCTAAAACTTTACACTTATTTTATCACTTTTTAAACAACTAATGAAACTTTAAAAAATACATCTACATGTTAGTCATGGACTAATCTTTTCTTTGAATGCATCATTCTATCTAGCATGTATTTAGTGTTTAATGTCCCTTTAATGCAGTGCATTTCAAAATGTTATAAAAACTATGCATGGTATGTTTGTGCAGAAATTTAAATAAAGCATATCTCTCTGCGACCACAAGCCGACAGACTCCTGCACAACTTTTTTAAAACCTACGTAAACAAAATGTATAGGGGCCAGCTAAAGGCTGCAGAGAAAGCTATGTTTCATATATAATTCAGCACACAAACTAACATGACCCTGCAGTGTGCTACAATATGTAGGCTTGCTCTGATACATTAACCACCAGACTTTTATGTGCACCAAATCATGAAATATTATACTTTTGCAGTTTATACGGTTTCTAACCAAGGGATACACTACAAATGATACAAGACAATTGTTACCTCAGGAATAATTATAATTTGTTATTATAAAGATAGTTATAATTCTCATAATAAAAATAAATGTGTGGCTTTTATTCAGCTTATCAACAGGTCTAATTGGTTATATATTCACACATGGTATTTGCTATATCATGCGCATGTTTCAAATACCTTTTTGTTTAAATGTTGTTAATCATTGACTTGCTAGTAGCTATAGTTTGTTCTCCTTAACAAATAGCTCAGTGAATCATGTTTAAACTGTACGTATGCATAGCTGAAAAAAACACCGTATATGTTCCAGAGTTTAACATACTCTATTCAATTTAAAGTTAATATTTGAAAGAAACATAAAGCCTTTCACTCGAAGAGTGCTGGATTTAGAAAACAGTATCTGGAAAAAAGATTAATGCTAACATCCAAAATCTATTTATAAAATTATTTTTATAATTTTTGTAATTATAATTAATATTTTTATTATTATTATTTTTTAGTAGTAGTGTTATTATTAATAATAATAAAAATATTTTTTTAATACCCATTTATGCTCTCAAAATTGTATTTTAAACACTAAAGATTAAAAATGGAAAAGCAAAATCACGTATCTACAGTGCCTTTATTGTTCAACCTTTTGATCTTTTTTTAAAAAAAATACTTTGCACTCATGGATATCAAACAATTGCAAGCACAACACAGGGTTTTTTTTAAAAAAATATTTTTTTTTATTAAATGTACAGTATGTGATGCACAATTATTGGCAGCCCTATGAATTCATATGGGAAAATATATTTAAAGTATATTACCATTGATATTTTAAATTTTTAGTACACCTGGCTGACTAGGAATAGTAAATTGTTCAACCATAACTTCCTGTTTTACAGGGGTATAACTATGAGGTAACATATAGAACAAATTCCCTTAGTCATTCTTCACAATGGGTAAGACCAAGGAATATAGCTGTGATGTGCAGCAAAGATTGTCAAGCTTCACAAAATGGGTAGTGGCTATAAGAAAATAGCAAAAACATTGGAAATACCCATTTCCACCATCAGGACAATAATTAAGAAGTTCCCGTTAACTGGAAATGTTATGAATCAACTTGGAAGAAGACGTGTGAAAAGGATGGTTCGAGTAGTTAAAATATTTACAAATATCACAGCTGTAGAATTGCAGAAGTTAGTTGTATCTCTGGGTCAGAATGTCTCCAAAACTACAATCTGACATCACCTATATCACCACAAGTTATTTGGAAGGGTTTTAAGAAAAAAAACTCTACTCTCATCCAAAAACAAACTCAAGGGTCTCCAGTTTGACAGACTCTACTGGAAAGATCAGGTTCTATGATGAAACCAAAATAGAGATGTTTGGCAATAAACACCAGAGGTGGGTTTGGCACACACAGAGAGGTAGCCATATGGCAAAATACCTCATGCCTACAGTTAAATATGGTGGTGGCTCTTTAATGTTTTGTGGCTGATTTTCTGCAGAGGACCTGGACATTTTGGATACATGGCATCATGGACTTTATCAAATATAAACATATATTAAATGAACACCTGACTGCCTCTGCCAGAAAGCTTAAAATGGGCAGTGGTTGGATATTTCAGCAGGACAATGAACCAAACATACATCAAAATCAACACAACAATGGTTTACTAACAATAAAATCCAGGTCCTGCTATGGCCATCTAAGTCCCCTGACTTGAATCCCATAGAAAACCTTCTGAGGTGAACTGATGAGGAGAGTCAACCAGCATCATTTTTGATCAAAATTTGAAGGATCTGGAGAGATTCTGTATTGAGGAATGTTCTTTGATCCTTTGCCATGTTTTCTCCAACCTCATCAGGAATTATAGGAGAAGACTCAGAGCTGTTATCTTGGCAAAGGGAGGTAGCATCAAGTATTGTCAAAAAGGGTGCAAATAATTGTTCTACGCATATATTTAATAAAGATTTTATATATATATATATATATATATATATATATATCTGTGTTGTGTTTGCAATTGTTTGATATCCATTAGAGCAGAGTGTTTTGTGTATATTTTTAAACAAAGGATCAAAAGTTTTAAACAATAAAGACAATATTTTACAGCCTTCTTTGCTCATATTTATCAAGGGTGCCAATATCTATCGGATAGATTTAGAGTTTTGTCGGTAAAGACCCGCGTAGCTAACACAGCTTTTTTTCCCAACGCACCCTTAAGACAACGCTGGTAATTAGAGTTGTCTGAAGGGCTGCGTTAGGCTCCAAAAAGGGTGCGTTGAGCCGAATGTACCGCCACTTCAACCTTCAATACCAGCATTGCTTACGGTAGCGGTAAGCTGGCAAAACGTGCTCGTGCACGATTCCCCCATAGGAAACAATGGGGCAGTTTGGGATGAAAAAAAACCTAACACCTGCAAAAAAGCAGCGTTAAGCTCCAAACGCAGCCCCATTGTTTCCTATGGGGAAACACTTTCTAAGTCTGCACCTAACACCCTAACATGAACCCCGAGTCTAAACACCCCTAACCTTACACTTATTAAACCCTAATCTGCTGCCCCCGCTATCGCTGACACCTGCATTATACTTTTAACCCCTAATCTGCCGCTCCGGACAACGCAGCAACCTACATTATACCTATGTACCCCTAATCTGCTGCCCCTAACATCGCCGACCCCTATATTATGTTTATTAACCCCTAATCTGTCCCCCCCCCAACATCGCCGCTACCTTACCTACACTTATTAACCCCTAATCTGCCGACCGGACCTCGCCGCTACTCTAATAAAGTTATTAACCCCTAAACCGCCGCACTCCCGCCTCGCAAACCCTATAATAAATAGTATTAACCCCTAATCTGCCCCCCCCCCCAAACGTCGCCGCCACCTAACTTCAAGTATTAACCCCTAATCTGCCGACCGGACCTCGCCGCTACTAAAATAAATGTATTAACCCCTAAAGCTAAGTCTAACCCTAACCCTAACACCCCCCTAAGTTAAATATAATTTTAATCTAATGAAATAAATTAAAATCTTATTAACTAAAGTATTCCTATTTAAAACTAAATACTTACCTTTAAAATAAACCCTAATATAGCTACAATATAACAAATAATTATATTGTAGCTATTGTAGGATTTATATTTATTTTACAGGCAACTTTGTATTTATTTTAACTAGGTACAATAGCTATTAAATAGTTATTAACTATTTAATAGCTACCTAGTTAAAATAATTACAAAATTACCTGTAAAATAAATCCTAACCTAAGTTACAATTCAACCTAACACTACACTATCAATAAATGTATTAAATAAATTACCTACAATTACATACAATTAAATAAACTAAACTAAATTACAACCCCCCCCCCACTAAATTACAAAAAATAAAAAAAGATTACAAGAATATTAGGCTAATTACACCTACTCTAAGCCCCCTAATAAAATAAAAAAGCCCCCCAAAATAATAAAGGTCCCTACCCTATTCTAAATTAAGTAACCAGCTCTTTTACCAGCCCTTAAAAAAAATACAACCCCCCCAACATTAAAACCCACCACCCACATACCCCTACTCTAACCCAAACCCCCCTTAAATTAACCTAACACTACCCCCCTGAAGATCTCCCTACCTTGAGTTGTGTTCACCCAGCCTGGCACCGATGGACCAAAAGAGGACATCTGGAGCGGCAGAAGTCTTCATCCTATCCGTGCAGAAGAGGACATCTGGACCGGCAGAAATCTTCATCCAAGCGGCATCTTCTATCTTCATCCATCTGGAGCGGAGCCATCCTCTTCCAGCCGACGCGGATCCATCCTCTTCAACCGACGCCTACTCGCCGAATGAAGGTTCCTTTAAATAACGTCATCCAAGATGGCGTCCCTCGAATTCCAATTGGCTGATAGGATTCTATCAGCCAATCGGAATTAAGGTAAGAAAAATCTGATTGGCTGATTAAATCAGCCAATCAGTTTCAAGTTCAATCCGATTGGCTGATCCAATCAGCCAATCAGATTGAGCTCACATTCTATTGGCTGTTCTGATTAGGCAATAGAATGCAAGCTCAATCTGATTGGCTGATTGGATCACCCAATCAGATTTTTCCTACCTTAATTCCGATTGGCTGATAGAATCCTATCAGCCAATCGGAATTCGAGGGACGCCATCTTGGATGACGTCATTTAAAGGAACCTTCATTCGGCGAGTAGGCGCCGGTTGAAGAAGATGGATCCACTTCGGCTGGAAGAAGATGGCTCTGCTCCGCTCCGGATGGATGAAGATAGAAGATGCCGCTTGGATGAAGATGTCTGCCAGTCCGGATGTCCTCTTCTGCCCGGATAGGATGAAGACTTCTGCCGCTCCGGATGTCCTCTTTTGGTCCATCGGTGCCCGGCTGGGTGAACACGATTTAAGGTAGAGAGATCTTCAGGGGGGTGGTGTTAGGTATATTTAAGGGGGGTTTGGGTTAGAGTAGGGGTATGTGGGTGGTGGGTTTTAATGTTGGGGGGGGTTGTATTTTTTTTTACAGGCAAAAGAGCTGATTACTTAGGGGCATGCCCCGCAAAAAGCCCTTTTAAAGGCTGGTAAAAGAGCTGGTCACTTTTTAATTTAGAATAGGGCTTTTTTATTTTATTAGGGGGCTTAGAGTAGGTGTAATTAGCCTAATATTCTTGTAATCTTTTTTTATTTTTTGTAATTTAGTGTTTGTTTGTTTTTTGTAATTTAGTTTAGTTTATTTAATTGTATGTAATTGTAGGTAATTTATTTAATTAATTTATTGATAGTGTAGTGTTAGGTTTAATTATAACTTAGGTTAGGATTTATTTTACAGGTAATTTTGTAATTATTTTAACTAGGTAGCTATTAAATAGTTAATAACTATTTAATAGCTATTGTACCTAGTTAAAATAAATACAAAGTTGCCTGTTAAATATAAATCCTAAAATAGCTACAATATAATTATTCCTTATATTGTAGCTATATTAGGGTTTATTTTACAGGTAAGTATTTAGTTTTAAATAGGAATACTGTAGTTAATAGGATTTAATTTATTTTGTTAGATTAAAATTATATTTAATTTAGGGGGGTGTTAGGGTTAGGGTTAGACTTAGCTTTAGGGGTTAATACATTTATTAGAGTAGCGGCGAGGTCCGGTCGGCAGATTAGGGGTTAATACTTGAAGTTAGGTGGCAGCGATGTTAGGGAGGGCAGATTAGGGGTTAATACTATTTATTATAGCGTTTGCGAGGCGGGAGTGCGGCGGTTTAGGGGTTAATACATTTATTATGGTGGCGGCGAGGCCCGGTCGGCAGATTAGGGGTTAATAAGTGTAGTTAGGTAGTGGCGACGTTGGGGGGGGCAGATTAGGGGTTAATAAATATTATGTAGGTGTCGGCGATGTTAGGGGCAGCAGATTAGGGTTTCATAGGGATAATGTAGGTGGCGGCGGTGTGCGGTCGGCAGATTAGGGGTTAAAAACATTTATTATAGTGGCGGCGATGTGGGGGGCCTCGGTTTAGGGGTACATAGGTAGTTTATGGGTGTTAGTGTACTTTAGAGCACTGTAGTTAAGAGATTTATAAACCGGCGTTAGCCCATAAAGCTCTTATCTACTGACTTTTTATTGTGGCTGGAATCTTGACGGTAGAGGCTCTACCGCTCACTTCAGCCAAGACTTTAAATACTGGCGTTAGGAAGATCCCATTGAAAAGATAGGATACGCAATTGGCGTAAGGGGATCTGCGGTATGGAAAAGTCGCGGCTTGAAAGTGAGCGGTAGACCCTTTCCTGCCTGACTCTAAATACCAGCGGGTGGCCAAAAGCAGCGTTAGGACCCCTTAACGCTGCTTTTGACGGCTAACGCAGTACTCTAAATCTAGGCGTATGTGACCACAGTTTTAAATAACCATAATATTACATAACCATCATAAAATAGTGTCAGCAGAAACTTGTTGTAGAAAAAAAAGTTACTAACGCTGCTTTTGACGGCTAACGCAGAACTCTAAATCTAGGCGTATGTGACCACAGTTTTAAATAACCATAATATTACATAACCATCATAAAATAGTGTCAGCAGAAACTTGTTGTAGAAAAAAAAGTTACTAGCCAAGAGTAATGTCATGGGGCCATGACTTTTTCCTTGGCTCCTTGAAGTTTATGCACAAGCACCATTTCCTCCAAAATACTTGTTACTAGGTATATATTACCCACAATTATATCCATTATACAAAGGGGAAAAACCTTTATAGTGCCATTGTTTGTTTGTTTTTGTTTACTTTAAATAATGTGTTCACTAGCAAAAATACAAATTTATTTTAATTAAGTACTATATTATATTTAATGAAATTAAAATTAAAAAGTTGTATTCACTTTAGACTTTTTATTTAGTTGTTTTTTTTGTTGTTTTTTGCAGTTGTTTACATTAAAAATGCATTTAAATATTTAAATTGATATTTTGTTCTGTGTAAAGTACATGCTGATTGGGCTGAAAAATGCATTTTGTGTGTGTTAAATGTTCTTACTTATAATGAAATACAACAAAATAATTTTGATTAATGCTTTTTATTGCATCTTTCTCCTGGGAGGGGCAGGGGGGGGGGGGTCTGGACTAAATAGAATAGAACCGTAGTTTGTCTTATCTATGAGAATTACCTTTTAACAATAGATCAAAGTCTTAGCATTGTTGGATCATATGAACAATTTAAAATTATGTTTTATTCTAATAATTTCTTTATAAAAATACCTATAGTTATAAATATTTATATTATATTATATATCAATATTTAAAACAAAAAACCCTAGTCTTTTAAGCCATTTTGTTAGAACTGATAAGCAGCATAAGAAGCAAATTTTCCTCTAAATATAACCAAGTTGCTAGATGTTAATTGAAAATGAGGGCGGTTATGCTTAACAGATGTAAAATAAAAATGGAAAGTATGTGAACCGGGTGCTAAACGGAATCCAATAGCACTTTATACGAGCTGAAAATCTTAACACTTTACAGCTCACCAATGTAAAAGTGATGTTAAATGCTAGTGTTTTTGAAACGCTAGCCTGTATCTATGGAAAAAATAACATGGACCTTAATTCATGATTTTTAAGTGAATATATGCTAAAACATACCTTTGTTTTTTTTATTAATCATTCTAATTAAAGTAACTCACTGCGGACACTAACTGCAATACTAATTTTTTTTTAATGAGGTGCCGTTTCCAAAAGCCGTGCTAGCCATGCGGCATTTAGTGTTTGAGTGTCATATGACTACCACAGCTATTCAATATAAGTTGAAAAAGTCACCTCATGAAAAAAATATAGCTTTGCAGTGGGGGGTCGGAGGGGTTATTTTAGCAGAACGATTAACAAAATATAAGTATGTTTTAGCGCATATTTACTTAAAAATCATAAATTAAGCTTCATGTAATTTATTCAATAAATACAGGCTAGCATTTAAAAAAGCTAAAATTTACCATCACTAAAATGCCAGTAATGTTAACTCAGTTTTAGAATTTTTCGAAATTCCTGTGTTTATGTTGCAATAATGGCAATAGTTTTATCAGAGGTAATAATTATTATTATTATCATTTATTTGTATTAGTGCCGCCAAATTCCGTAGCACTGGGTACAATAATAGGAGTATACAATGACAAGGATTTGTGATAAAATACAAAACATAACAAAACTAAATAAATCTAGTACTGGAGGAAGAGCTCACAGTCTACAGGTTTAGGGTGAAGAGACATAAGTTTGGGGGTAGCTTGTCACATTGGTTGTATTTGCAGCAGTGAGCTAGGCAGTTCATGTATTAGTTTAGTTAGGATGAGAGATGGAGGAGAGATGGTACACCTCTCTAAATAGGTGGGTTTTCAAGGAGCGTCTGAAGCTATACAAGGTTGGAGACAGTCTTATGGAGCGGGGTAGAGAGTTCCAGAGGACAGGAGCAGCACATGCAAAGTCTTGGAGATGGGAGTGGGACGTAGAGATAACAGGAGTGGAGAGACGTAGGTCTGAGGTTGATCGACGAGGACGGGATGGGGAATATTTCACGATGAGAAATATAGTTGGGAGTCAGACTGTTGAGTGCTTTGTAAGTTAGGGTTTATGCTTTAAATTGTATTCTGGAGTGTATGGGGAGCCAGTGTAGAGACTGGCAGAGTGGGGCAGCTGATGTAGATCGACGACTTAGGTGGATGAGTCTAGCAGAAGCATTCATAATTGATTGGAGGGAGGAGAGGCAGTGTTTTGGAAGGCCATTTAGATTGCAATAATCAATATGTGACAAAATGAAGGGCTGAATAAGTATTTTTGTAGTTTTTTAAGTAAGGAAGGGATGAATTCTGAAAATGTTGCGTAGGTATGAATGGCAGGATTTGGTAAGCGTTTGTATATGTGGGTTGAATGTGAGTTCTGAGTCAAGTGTAACCCCAAGACAGCGGACCTGGGGTGAGGTGTTGAGAATAGAGTCTCCAACCATCAGAGAAATGTCAGATGTTGGATGTCTCGAAGAGGGGGGAATAAGAAGCAGCTCAGTTTTGGACAGATTGAGTTGGAGGTAGTGTGAAGACATCAAAGAGGAAATTGCAGAGAGGCAGTTGGAAATCTGGTTGAGTAAAGAGGGAGAGATATCAGGAGAGGAAAGATAGATTTGGGTATCATCAGCAGTGGGGGTTCTACACAGGGGCCTACAGGGGCCAGTGCCCATGTAAAAATGCCCCGGCCCCCCGCTGAGCTTCAGGTTATAGTGTCCTTTAATTAAAAAAAAACAGACATTAGTTTAAAAAAACGGACATAGCTCTTAGATGTTGTTTTGAATTTTATTTTTTATGTGTTCAGCCGGATTCCAGGCCGCATCCAGCTGTACCCAACCTATCTACCCAGTAATCCAAGCCCAACCCTTGTCAAGTTCCAACGGCACCCCTTGTATCCATCATGCTACTACTCTCTCAGCTGCTTCCTCCGCACTTGCTTCTTGTGTTAGGCTGTCGGACATTAAGTGATGTCACAGTCACAACAGCAAGAAGACCCACGGGCTGCCCTGTATTACACATGCTGCTGTGTGAATTCACTCAGTCAGCAGCAGACTGGGCACAGAAAATATACTTATACTGGGACAGGGACACAGACAGGACACAGGTAAAGCAACAACCCAGGGACATGGCTAAATATAAACTATCCCTAGGGCACAGATGACCTTGTTACAAATGCAGGGACACAGGAGGAAGTTAAACTAACCATGCATGGGACAGAGGATTAAAATGAGTAACTGTAACGAAGAACTTTAAAATAGTACTGAAACGGAAAATTAACAAACTATCAGGGACAGCTGATAATTTTCTATATAAAGTAACGACGATAAAAAATTAAATGCATTATGCAGAATATGGAATAATTGTATCATGATACTTTTAGTGTTGAAAATAAATTAAAATACTAGGTATTACTTATTCTACAAAGGCTTTGATTTGTGATGACATCAATTATTGGCAAGCACTGCGATGAGATATTCCACAAGCTTTATTAACTTTGTTTTTCCACTGCAGCCCTGTGTACCTGGTTCAATATCTGGCAGGTTTAGGCTACTTCTAGGTGCTTTCCTGAAAGTTTGCTTGCCTTGAGTCTGAAGGCCTCCATAATTTCATGTCATAAGGTTATAAGGTGTGGGGAAATTGCATTCGGCTAGATTACGAGTTTTTGTCGGTATGACTTGCGGGGCTAACGAGCAGTTTCAGCTCACCGCTCACCTACAGACAACGCTGGTATTACAGGTTATTTTAAACCCAGCGTTAGCCGCAAAAAAGTGAGCGTATAGCAAAATTTTGCTCCACATCTCACCTCAATACCAGCGCTTCTTACGGTAGCGGTGAGCTGGCAAAACGTGCTCATGCACGATTTCCCCATAGGAATCAATGGGGCAAATTCGGCTGAAAAAAAACCTAACACCTGCAAAAAAGCAGCGTTCAGCTCCTAACGCAGCTCCATTGATTCCTATGGGGAAATAAAAGTTATGTATACACCTAACACCCTAACATGAACCCCGAGTCTAAACACCCCTAATCTTACACTTATTAACCCCTAATCTGCAGCCCCTGACATCGCCAACACCTACATTATATTATTAACCCCTAATCTGCCGCTCCGGAAACCGCCACCACCTACATTATACTTATGAACCCCTAATCTGATGCCCCTAACATCGCCGAACCCTACATTATATTTATTAGGAAAGCACAGTCAAAAGGTAGAAAAGGTAGTCACCAAAAATCAGGTCACTACCAGAAAAGACAGGGATTTCAGCACAACCTTTTCTGCAAATGCTAAGCAAATGCCAAGCACCACAAATGATGGTATATATTATTTCTCAAATCTCTCACCCACACTATAGGCTAAGTAAACTTACTACTCATAAAAGACACATTGAACCAAATAAAGATGGTACACAGGCGAAGTAACGCTTGAAAACAGACATAGATGTCAATTTTATTATAATACTTATAAGCTCATAGGGGCAATAAATATGCCAAAAGATTATACTGACAACACCTCCACTAGAGGATGGTTACGTACTGAACGTAAAATCGACAATCGTAGTGACCCATGAGGATCTATGTCAGTACAAATCAACTATGTAAATATCTAAGTCAGCAAAAAATATTTACATATATAGACTGCCTTGCTAAATCACAAATAAGAATAATTTAACAAAATATATTGGGCTGTCTCCCTTTCTCTTCTTATATTTATTAACCCCTAATCTGCCTCCCCCAATGTCGCCGCAACCTAACTCCATTTATTAACCCCTAATCTGCTGCCCACAACGTCGCCGCCACTGTAATAAATATATTAACCCCTAAACCTAAGTCTAACCCTAACCGTAACACCCCCCTGACTTAAATATAATTTAAATAAATATAAATAAAATTACTATTATTAACTAAATAATTCCTATTTAAAACTAAATACTTACCTATAAAATAAACCCTAAACTAGCTACAATATAACTAATAGTTACATTGTATCTATCATAGGGTTTATTTTTATTTTACAGGCAACTTTGTATTTATTTTAACTAGGTAGAATAGTTATTAAATAGTTATTAATTATTTAATAACTACCTAGCTAAAATAAGTACAAATTTACCTGTAAAATAAAACCTAACCTAAGTTAAAATTACACCTAACACTACACTATCATTAAATAAATTAACTAAATTAACTACAATTAATTACAATTAAATAAAATAAACTAAAGTACGAAAAAACACCACTAGTTTACAGAAAATAATAAAATAATTACAATTTTTTAAAACTAATTACACCTAATCTAATCCCCCTAATAAAATAAAAAAGCCCCCCCAAAATAAAAAAACCCTACCCTATACTAAATTACAAATAACCCTTAAAAGGGCTTTTTTGCTGGCCATTGCCCCAAAGTAATCAGCTCTTTTACCTGTAAAAAAAAATACAATACCCCCCCAACATTAAAACCCACCATCCACACAACCAACCCTACTCTAAAACCCACCCAATCCCCCCTTAATAAAGCTTAACACTAACCCCTTGAAGATCACCCTACCTTGAGACGTCTTCACCCAACAGGGCAGACGTGGTCCTCCAGACGGGCAGAAGTCTTCATTCTATCCGGGCAGCAGAGGTCCTCCAGACGGCCAGAAGTCTTCATCCAGACGGCATCTTCTATCTTAATCCATCCGACGCGGAGCATCCTCTTCTTTCCGACGACTAACACTAAATGAAGGTACCTTTAAGTGACGTCATCCAAGATGGCGTCCCTTCAATTCCGATTGGCTGATAAAATTCTATCAGCCAATCAGAATTAAGGTAGAAAAAATCCTATTTATAATTATAAAAAAAGCATAATGAAGAACAATTATATGGGGTGTTACTGGTACATGTGAGAATCCCATATGGAAATAATTGCACCAAGTTGTTATTCATGGTTCAAGTGAAGAGGACCGTTTTAAATGTAATTTTTATATATTTTATATTCAATACATGAAAGTGCTATTAGTAGTTGCATCAATGACAATAAAAGGAAATAAGTTATGTTTCTGAAGTCAGGAGACAATAGGTTGAGTAGGTACACCACATGCTACATCTGTTTCTGACAGTCATGTCTCAGAAGCTTCAGTTGTATTTAGTACTTAGATTAAGTGGTTGGTGCCAGGTGAGCTGGGTGTCAATTGCTGCTTTATATAGAGCAGTTGCACAGTGAGAACATTTTGCAAGGTTGGGGACAATTGTTTTATGCATAGCTCTAACAAACATTTAGGCAAACTGTCAAAAATGTATTTTGAAATATTTTTATTTGTTGAATATCTAAAACAATGCTGGGGATGGGATATAGTTCCTAATAAAATAATAGCAGACAATTGTCTGTCTAACAATAAGAAATGGAATCGGTAGTAATGTTGATCTTCTACAACAGCTATGATTGGTTAATATTGGACCATGTACAACATTTTCCTTGGCATAAATTATTTTTGTCTATATTCATTCTGTATTTTTATTACCATTACTAAAAGTTAATGTATTTTTCCAAGTCATATTATAAATCATCAGCAGTCTAAGGACTAGAATTTTCCTGGATTTTTGGAGCAATCTTTCCACTGGTGGGGGCCACACCCATCAGCCCACTCTTCTGCTGCATTGCTATGGGGTAGATGGCCGTTGAGAATTCTTTCTCAACTTCGGTCTTCAAGTATCCCCAACAGGACACGTTTTCACTATAGCTGAACCAGTGCACAGGTGAAATAATCAGCTGATGGGCGAGAGCAAGTTAGTAACCATGGTTACTGATCAGCTGATTACTTCACCTTTGCACTGACTCAGCTATAATGAAAACTTGGCCTGTTGGGGGTACCGTGGTTGAGAAACACTGGCCTACAGAATAGGACAGCCTGAAGTTCCAGTAGGACACAGCTTATGGGTGACAACCAGGCAGGCACTTGCAACTATACTACATGAGTTGGCCACATGTAATTATTTTTATTACATTTCAATCAGTGGCACAATAGTGGCCACCAAAAAAATGTTTCTCTCTATAAACTCAGTGACATAATAACGGTTTTGGGGAAAAATAATCTCAACTTTAGTGTACCCCATAGGAACTGATATACAGGAAAAATAGGACAATTGCATGAAAAGGTCTTGAGAGTAAGCAATTTTAGAAAAAGCTATATTCAGATAGATTTCATAAGCCACAGAGAAAATTACAGTATCTGAAGCTTGCCATAATTTTTAGCAAGGATTATTGTTATCTGTGCTTCATATATCAAATACTTCATGGTCATCCCCAGTGAAGCCTTATTAAACAAAAAAGGGTTAACCCAGTTCTGTCCCTGTTCTTCCCCAATGAAAGACATTAAACAAACAGCAAATGATGTGGAACTGGAGGTTATTCATAAGTAAATAAAGATTACCAAAATTTATAAATAAATATATACATTGTCTACATTGGGTAGATTTATTAAGCAGCGGATACTGCTATCTCCCTGCGTAGTTTCCGTCTTACCGGAAACTGTAGTGAAGAAGCAGCGCTCATAAGACCGCTGCGCCTTAACTCGTCCGCCACCTTTTAGGTGACGGACTGCAATAATCCCAATCTGATCAGGATGATTGACATCCCTGCTAGTGGCTGATTGGACGAGAATATGCAGGGGGTATCATTGCACAAGCATTTGTTGTGAAATGTTTGCACAATGCTAAATGCAGACAGAGTATGCTGTCGGCATTTAGCAATGCAGGGCGGACATGATTCGCTATAGTGAATCATGTCCGTCTGGGGTTTGATAAATATACCCCATTGTCTTCACTGCATTGATTTCAACGGATTGTAAAAAATGTTAATGTTTACTGTCCCTTTACAAATGTTACTATGTCATTATGTTGAATAAACTTGGAGCTATGTTAATTATAGACAAAATCTGTACTTGTTTTAGAAATCAATATTCCTAATTATTTAAAAAAAAATGTGTGTCTTTCCATGGGGAACTAAGAGGTTCCTTTATTCTTGTAACGATCATATTTTCTATTTTAGGCTCAGTAAAAGTGTTGATCAGAGGTGTTCTTGGCTAGCTAAACCCAGACAAATTAACTATTTCAAAAGTGCACATGTTCAAAGTATTTTTGGCAAGGACATTTACTGGCAGTGCTTGTTTGTATAAAAGCCAAGTCTGATTCTTCATTTAGCTAAAAGATCTTTTAAACAACAGGTGACCCTGTGGTTTTTTACTTATTGTGTTATTAATCCTTAAGTATTTTAGGTGAGGAAATGAATGGTCTCTTGTAGCTTTTGTAGATTCCATACCTTGCATTTATATATTTTATTTCAGTTTCTCTATTGCATCTTTGGCTTACAGATGAAAAAAAAAATATTCTGTGTGATGAAATATGATCCAAGTGCAGACATGATCGTATATCATCTTATGCTTTATAGAATGAAGGATAGTCAGCACTATTAAAGGTGCAGTAATGTCAAAATTAAACTCAATTCAAATAGAGCATCCCATTTTAACCACGTTTCTATTTACTTATATTATGAGATAAACCCAAAAAATGTATTTCATGATTCCGATAGAACATACAATTTAAAGAGAGCTCCAGTCCGACTCAGACGCCAGCAAGGTGGAGGTGGAGTACTGGTTTGGGCTGGTATCATCAAAGATGAGCTTGTGGGGCCTTTTCGGGTTGAGGATGGAGTCAAGGTCAACTCCCAGTCCTACTGCCAGTTTCTGGAAGACACCTTCTTCAAGCAGTGGTACAGGAAGAAGTCTGCATCCTTCAAGAAAAACATGATTTTCATGCAGGACAATGCTACATCACACGCGTCCAAGTACTCCACAGCGTGGCTGGCAAGAAAGGGTATAAAAGAAGAAAATCTAATGACACGGCCTCCTTGTTCACCTGATCTGAACCCCATTGAGAACCTGTGGTCCATCATCAAATGTGAAATTTACAAGGAGGGAAAACAGTACACCTCTCTGAACAGTGTCTGGGAGGCTGTGGTTGCTGCTGCACGCAATGTTGATGGTGAACAGATCAAAACACTGACAGAATCCATGGATGGCAGGCTTTTGAGTGTCCTTGCAAAGAAAGGTGGCTATATTGGTCACTGATTTGTTTTTGTTTTGTTTTTGAATGTCAGAAATGTATATTTGTGAATGTTGAGATGTTATATTGGTTTCACTGGTAAAAATAAATAATTGAAATGGGTATATATTTGTTTTTTGTTAAGTTGCCTAATAATTATGCACAGTAATAGTCACCTGCACACACAGATATCCCCCTAAAATAGCTATAACTAAAAACAATCTAAAAACTACTTCCAAAACTATTAAGCTTTGATATTAATGAGTTTTTTGGGTTCATTGAGAACATGGTTGTTGTTCAATAATAAAATTAATCCTCAAAAATACAACTTGCCTAATAATTCTGCACTCCCTGTATGGCAGCAGTTTTTTTAACAGTTATACATTAGCCGGAGCACTAGATGGCAGCACTATTTCCTGTCATGTAGTGCACCAGACATGTGCACGCCACCTATCTATATATCTCTTCAACAAAGAATATCACAAGAACAAAGAAAATTTGATAATAGAAGTGAATTGAAAACTTTCTTAAAATTATATTCTCTATCTTAATCATGAAAAAAAAAATATTGGTTTTCAGGTCCCTTTAACACATTTTCATTGCTCTCTTTCTATACTTTATTGAAGAGTAAACTTAGGTAGACTCAGCAGTAGCAATGCACTACTAAGAGCTAGCTAAACAAATATGGCAAGCCAGTATGTGCAGTAAACAATCAAGAGCTAGTTTGTAGATACTGCTTCTAAGCTTACCTTAGTATGATTTTCAACAAAGGAAACCAAAAGAACAAAGCAAAACAAAAATAATAGAAGTGCATTTTAATAATACCATTCTTGAAGGCCATCAACCAGTGCTGAGAAAAAAATACATTTGCATATCACTGTTCATCAACAGAGCTGAAGGGTTTGTTGTTTTCAGCAGTTAGTTTAGAAATTAAAGGGATATTAAACTGCGCTCCTTTAGTAAAAAAAATAATAATGTTAAATCAAAGTAAACATAAAAAGAAATAGATTGTGTTTAAAAAATCAGCAAACAACTTACTTGTTTTCTTGCTAAATGAACAACTAGAAATTCTCAGTGTAGCCCGGCCTGGAGCTAGAGAAGTGTTCCACCAATACAAAACATGGCAGATGATTTGGGCAGCAAATGTCCTTTACTGAGCATTAAACTGAATGCAGCAATTTGTGTGTCGCTTACCAAAACCTCAAAGGAAAATCTCATCCTTTAGCTTCCAGACCCTTGTGGTGTTGCAACAGGAAATAATGGACCCTTCACAAATTAAGTTTAAAAAATAAAGAAGTAAAAGTAAAATCTTTTAAAAAAAATGTTGCAATAATTCTATTAAGTATAACACTAGTTTTATTTTAAAAATGAAACAGATGGTTTTACATCACTTTAAAATATAGGGTAGCGGAATATTTTGGCACATTATAAATAAATTAATAAATACAGACCTAAAAAAAAATCACGTGACTGACATTTATGTCACTCTGAAGTTTTATCAGGATACAAAATAGTGCGTGTAATTTCCCTTAGCGTGAAAAGATACATCTGGAAAATTCTGAGTTGACATGGGAAGTTAAAATGTGCTCTGCACTGTAAATAACCGTGACATGCTCTGAAGCTTTCATTTGCAACTGCGTATGCTTGAAATTTGGATTCTTCCCAAAATTTAGAGTCTAGAATAAGTTTGTAAAAGAACCTCACTTTAGATAGCATCAAAACACAAAACAACACAAAACAAAAGCTTTCATTGTGTCAGGCTTTCTAATTCTTAATATCAAAGTAGAAAACATATTATTGCAGCATTTTTCTTAAAAGTATATTAGAGAATTTTCATATTGTACTATTGCTTGCTATAATTATGTGTTTAACCACATTTAGCTGCAAGGCCACTGACTGATGGAGTTAAACACGTTATATTAAAAAAAAATAGTGCAAACAGAAAGTGATCTAGAAATTTAGGAGACAGTTTTTTATGGCACATATTTTCCCTTTTAAACCACCAATGCAGACATATGGGGGGGGGTAGTTATCAACGTGTCAACTTTCCTGCCTTCGCCGGACCAATACGCCTGCCTAAGCTCGCCTACCTTCGCCGCCGCGGACCTGAAAAAATACGCCTAAGTTAGTTATCAAAAAAAGCTGTCAAAAAGCCGCGGGGCGATGAGCAGCGGACTGTGAGAGTTATCACTCATCCGATCTCGCTGCTCTTCGGCTGTTTGACAGCTTTCTTGCTAGCCTGTCACTAAGCACTCACACTAAACTACACTGTTCTACCCCCTATACCGGCGCCCCCGGAGCCCCCCGCAACTAAATAAAGTTAGTAACCCCTAAACCGCCGCTCCTAGACCCTGCCCCAACTCTGATAAATGTATTAACCCCTAAACCGCCACTCCTAGACCCTGCCGCAAGTCTTATAAATGTATTAACCCCTAAACCGCCGCTCCTAGACCCTGCCGCAAGTCTTATAAATGTATTAACCCCTAAACCGCCGCTCCTAGACCGCGCCGCAAGTCTTATAAATGTATTAACCCCTAAACCGCCGCTCTTGGACACCGCTGCCACCTACATTATACCTAGTAACCCCTATCCTGCTGATCCCGCACCTCGCCGCAAATAAAAAAATAGTTTAACCCCTAAACCACTGCTCCCTGAACCCGCCGCAACCTATATTAAATTTATTAACCCCTATCCTGCCCCCCCTACACCGTGCCACCTATAATACATTTATTAACCCCTATCCTGCCCCCCCCTACACCGTTGCCACCTATAATAAATTTATTAACCCCTATCCTGCCCCCTACTTCACTGCTGCCACTGTAATAAAATTATTAACCCCTAAACCTAAGTCTAACACTAACCCTAACACCCCCCTAACTTAAATATTAATTAAATAAATCTAAATCATATTTCTATTATTAACTAAGTTAATCCTATTTAAAACTAAATACTTACCTATAAAATAAACCCTAATATAGCTACAATATAAATAATAATTATATTGTAGCTATCTTAGGATTTATTTTTATTTTACAGGTACCTTTCAATTTATTTTAACTAGGTACAATAGCTATTAAATAGTTATTAACTATTTAATAGCTTACCTAGCTAAAATAAAGAGAAATTTACCTGTAAAATAAAAACTAACCTAAGTTACAATTACACCTAACACTACACTATACTTTAATAAATTATTCCTATTTAAAAGTAAATACTTAACTGTAAAATAAACCCTAATATAGCTACAATATAATTTATAATTACATTGTAGCTTTCTTAGGATTTATATTTATTTTACAGGTAACTTTGTATTTATTTTAGCTAGTTAGAATAGTTATTAAATAGTTATTAACTATTTAATAACTACCTAGCTAAAAGAAATACAAAATTACCTGTAAAATAAATCCTAACCTAAGTTACAATTAAACCTAACACTACACTATCATTAAATAAATTAAATAAACTACCTACAAATAACTACAATTAAATACAATTACATAAACTAACAAAAGTACAAAAAATAAAAAAAGCTAAGTTACAAAAAATAAAAAAAAATAAGTTACAAACATTTAAAAACATATTACAACAATTTTAAGCTACTTACACCTAATCTAAGCCCCCTAATAAAATAACAAACCCCCCCAAAATAAAAAAAATGCCCTACCCTATTCTACATTAAAAAGGTTCAAAGCTCTTTTACCTTACCAGCCCTTAAAAGGGCCTTTTGTGGGGGCATGCCCCAAAGAGTTCAGCTCTTTTGCCTGTAAAAGAAAAATACAACCCCCCCAACATTAAAACCCACCACCCACATACCCCTAATCTAACCCAAACCCCCCTTAAAATAATCTAAACACTAATCCCCTGAAGATCATCCTACCTTTAGTTGTCTTCACTCAGCCGAGCCACCGATGGAACTGAAGAGGACATCCGGACCGGCAGAAGTTATCCTCCAAGGGGCGCTGAAGAAATCTTCCATCCGATGAAGTGATCCTCCAAGCGGCACTGAAGAAATCTTCCATCCGTGCGAGGTCATCTTCCAAGAGGCGCTGAAGAAGTCTTCTATCCGTGCGAGGTCATCGTCGAAGCCGGGTCTTGAATCTTCATCCCGCCGACGCGGAACATCCTTCTTTCCCGATGAACTACCGACGAATGAAGGCTCCTTTAAGGGACGTCATCCAAGATGGCATCCCTTCAATTCCTATTGGCTGATAGGATTCTATCAGCCAATCGGAATTAAGGTAGGAAAAATCTGATTGGCTGATGGAATCAGCCAATCAGATTCAAGTTCAATCCGATTGGCTGATCCAATCAGCCAATCAGATTGAGCTCGCATTCTATTGGCTGTTCCAATCAGCCAATAGAATGCGAGCTCAATCTGATTGGCTGATTGGATCAGCCAATCGGATTGAACTTTAATCTGATTGGCTGATTTCATCAGCCAATCAGATTTTTCCTACCTTAATTCCGATTGGCTGATAGAATCCTATCAGCCAATCGGAATTGAAGGGACGCCATCTTGGATGACGTCCCTTAAAGGAGCCTTCATTCGTCGGTAGTTCATCGGGAAAGAAGGATGTTCCGCGTCGGCGGGATGAAGATTCAAGACCCGGCTTCAACGATGACCTCGTCCGGATAGAAGACTTCTTCAGCGCCTCTTGGAAGATGACCTCGCCCGGATGAAAGATTTCTTCAGCGCCGCTTGGAGGATCACTTCATCGGATGGAAGATTTATTCAGCACCCCTTGGAGGATAACTTCTGCCAGTCCGGATGTCCTCTTCAGTTCCATCGGTGGCTCGGCTGAGTGAAGACAACTAAAGGTAGGATGATCTTCAGGGGATTAGTGTTAGGTTATTTTAAGGGGGGTTTGGGTTAGATTAGGGGTATGTGGGTGGTGGGTTTTAATGTTGGGGGGGGTTGTATTTTTCTTTTACAGGCAAAAGAGCTGAACTCTTTGGGGCATGCCCCCACAAAAGGCCATTTTAAGGGCTAGTAAGGTAAAAGAGTTTTGAACTTTTTTTAATGTAGAATAGGGTAGGGCATTTTTTTATTTTGTGGGGGTTTGTTATTTTATTAGGGGGCTTAGATTAGGTGTAAGTAGCTTAAAATTGTTGTAATATGTTTTTACATGTTTGTAACTTATTTTTTTATAGCTTTTTTTATTTTTTGTACTTTAGTTAGTTTATGTAATTGTATTTAATTGTAGTTATTTGTAGGTAGTTTATTTAATTTATTTAATGATAGTGTAGTGTTAGGTTTAATTGTAACTTAGGTTAGGATTTATTTTACAGGTAATTTTGTATTTCTTTTAGCTAGGTAGTTATTAAATAGTTAATAACTATTTAATAACTATTCTAACTAGCTAAAATAAATACAAAGTTGCCTGTAAAATAAATATAAATCCTAAGATAGCTACAATGTAATTATTAATTATATTGTAGCTATATTAGGGTTTATTTTACAGGTAAGTATTTACTTTTAAATAGGAATAATTTATTAAAGTATAGTGTAGTGTTAGGTGTAATTGTAACTTAGGTTAGTTTTTATTTTACAGGTAAATTTCTCTTTATTTTAGCTAGGTAAGCTATTAAATAGTTAATAACTATTTAATAGCTATTGTACCTAGTTAAAATAAATTGAAAGGTACCTGTAAAATAAAAATAAATCCTAAGATAGCTACAATATAATTATTATTTATATTGTAGCTATATTAGGGTTTATTTTAAAGGTAAGTATTTAGTTTTAAATAGGATTCATTTAGTTCATAATAGAAATATGATTTAGATTTATTTAATTAATATTTAAGTTAGGGGGTGTTAGGGTTAGGGTTAGACTTAGGTTTAGGGGTTAATAATTTTATTACAGTGGCGGCGGTGTAGTGGGGGGCAGGATAGGGGTTAATAAATTTAATATAGGTTGCGGGGGTCCGGGAGCGGCGGTTTAGGGGTTAAACTATTTATTTAGTTGCGGCGAGGTGCGGGATCGGCAGGATAGGGGTTAATACATTTATTATAGAGGGCGGCGGTATAGGGGGGGCAGGATAGGGGTTACTAGGTATAATGTAGTTGGCGGTGGGCTCCGGGAGCGGCGGTTTAGGGGTTAATATGTATAGAGTAGCTTGCGGTGGGCTCCGGGAGCGGCGGTTTAGGGGGTAATAACTTTATTTAGTTGCGGTGGTGTAGGGGGGACAGATTAGTGGTGTTTAGACTCGGGGTACATGTTAGGGTGTTAGGTGCAGACGTTTCCCATAGGAATCAATGGGATGTCTGTCAGCAGCGAACTTGGACTTTCGCTATGGTCAGACTCCCATTGATTCCTATGGGATCTGCGCCTCCAGGCTGGCGGTTTGAAAACCAGGTACGCTGGGCCGTAAAAGTGCCGAGCGTACCTGCTAGTTTTTTGATAACTAGCAAAAGTAGTCAGATTGTGCCGCACTTGTGTGCGGAACATCTGGAGTGACGTAAGAATCGATCTGTGTCGGACTGAGTCCGGCGGATCGAAGTTTACGTCACAAAATTCTACTTTTGCCGGTCTGAAGCCTTTGATAACTAAGGCGAATCAGCCTCGCCACAAATACGCTGCGGAATTCCAGCGTATTTGAGGTTGACGGCTTGATAACTACCCCCCATGGTCTGCTTTTTCTTTTTAACTCTATTTCCACTTTAGAGATTCTGATATTAATTTGTATGTGATATTTAAAGGGATACATATGAAACACATCATTTTTCTTTCATAATTCAGGTAGAGCATGCGATTTTAATCAACGTTTATAATTTACTTCTATTATCAATTTGTCTTTGTTCCTTTGGTATCTTTAGTTGAAAATCAGGGATGGAAGATTAGAAGCCTGCCGATTTCTGGAGCACTATATGGTCGCAGTTTTGCAAGAATGTTATCCATTGGCAAGAGCACTATTTCCTTCTATTCAGTGCTCCAGATTCCTTCCTAGGTATCTCTTTAACACAGAATAACATGGGAACGAAGCAAATTTGCTAATAGAAGTAAAATGGAAACGTTTATTAAAATGTTATGTTCTGTCCGAATCACAAAATAATTATAGTTTAGCTTAATATTTTAATATAAGAAAATTCATTATTCATTTGTTTAAGACAGAAAATAAAAATAAGATTACTATACACATTTATGTTATGGTGGTTAAATATCATTTTTAAAGGGACAGTAAAGTCAAAATTAAACGTTTCTAATTCAGATAGAGCATACAGTTTTAACCCCTTAACGACACACGTCGTACAGGGTACGTCATACACAAACTGGTCTTTAAAGACCAGCAACGTACCCTGTACGTCGTTAGGGGTATGAAGCGGTTTCAAGCGATCCTGATCGCTTCCAGCCACTTTCAAGGTATTGCCGTGATGCCTCGATATTGAAGCATCACTGCAATACCTTTTTTGTCACACCGATGCAGAGAGGGCCACTGAGTGGGCCTCTCTGCATCGGCCAGCAATGGTGCCGATCATTGGTGGGTTGGTGGCCCATCGCTGGACTAGTTCCGGCAAGGTGGGCGGCAGCACGCGTGTGTGCACACGAGGGGTCGGGAGCGCTCGCGGCTGACTAATCAACCATCGATGCTGAAACTATGGGAGAGGGGAAATATTGTTTAGAAAACGGATCTGGGAAGGGGAGGGGGGAGGATATTGAGGGGGGCCGCTACACTACGGAAAAATTGGGTGAAATAAAAAAGTTAAGAAATTATCGTGAAGGTTCGGGGTTAGGGGGAATCTACACTGCAGAAACTATTTTTATTTTTTTTTAAATGCTTAAAAAAAGGCTTGTTTTAGTACTGGCAGACTTTCTGCCAGTACTTAAGATGGCAGTGACAATTGTGCGATGGGGTAGGAAATAGAAATGTTTGTAAGGGGTCAGAGAGGGATCAGGGGGTGGGATGTGTCAGGTGGGAGACTGATCTCTACACTAAAGCTAAAATTAACCCTGCAAGCTCCCTACAAGCTACCTAATTAAGCCCTTCACTGCTGGGAATAATACAAGTGTGGTGCGCAGCGACATTTAGCTGCCTTATAAGCAACACAAAAAGCCATATATGTCTACGTTTTCTGAACAAAGGGGATTCTAGAGAAGCCAAGGATTGATGGAATATAAACCTAGCGTCTGTGTAATCCTTTATGTTCCGCCTGTCTTGACCTCTAGCTGTCAATAAGGAACTCTAAGAATATATGGATGTAGCCTGAGTGCCTCAGCTAGAAGTGGGCTAGGATGTGAATAGGTAGTACACGTGTATTTATTAAATGACAATAAATGTTGACAGTTAAAACAATTAAAACAATAATTAAAACAAAAGTTTAAAACAATAAATAATATGTGAATAAAAGCTATATATACAATATATATATATATATATATATATATATGTATATATAGTGTATATATAGCTTTTATTTGCATATTATTATCAAGATTGTCAACCATAGGTACCTTTGCATATTGCATATTATTTATTGTTTAAACTTTTATTTTAATTATTGTTTTAATTGTTTTAACTGTCAACATTTATTGTCATTTAATAAATACACGTGTACTACCTATTCACATCCTAGCCCACTTCTAGTTGAGGCGCTCAGGCTACATCCATATATTCTTAGGATCCCAGAGAAGCATTTACAACCATTTGTGCCATAATTGCACATGCTAATTGTAAATAATTTCAGTGAGAAACCTAAAGTTAGTGAAAAAGTAAACAATTTTTTTTAATTGATCGCATTTGGCGGTGAAATGGTGGCATGAAATATACCAAAATGGGCCTAGATCAATACTTTGGGTTGTCTACTACACTACACTAAAGTTAAAATTAACCCTACAAGCTCCCTACAAGCTACCTAATTAACCCCTTCACTGCTGGGCATAATACAAGTGTGGTGCACAGCGGTATTTAGCAGCCTTCTATTTACCAAAAAGCAACGCCAAAGCCATATATGTCTGCTATTTCTGAAGAAAGGGGATCCCAGAGAAGCATTTACAACTATTTGTGCCATAATTGCACAAGCTGTTTGAAAATAATTTCAGTGAGAAACCTAAAGTTTGTGAAAAGGTTTGTGAAAAAATTTGTGAAAAAGTTAGCGATTCTTTTTATTTGATCGCATTTGGCGGTGAAATGGTGGCATGAAATATACCAAAATGGGCCTAAATCAATACTTTGGGTTGTCTACTAAAAAAATATATATATACATGTAAAGGGCTATTCAGGGATTCCAGACAAATATCAGTGTATATAAAGTGTTATACTGTGTATTTACTGTAAATATTTGATATCCTTATGTTCTGCACATAGCAAAATAAGTTCTATGTATTTATAAATATAAATACCCACCTGTGACAGTCAAACACGCCCCCTCACTTAAGGACAAACTAGTACATAGTCACTTTAAGAGCTCCGATGGGTGGTTAGGTAAACAACAAAAAAGGAATGGGTGCTACATACTGTATGAGATAATTGCAAGATGTGCAAACATCTGTTGGGAGGTCAATATGTCACAGATGTGAACGGCCATCCACACAAAATTAAAGGTCATATCACATGTCACAGTGAGGAGGTGGTATATGGGGCTTCCTTTTCATGCCCACGTCAATACCTAGACCAAACGTACAGGGAATTCTGGGAACATATTAAGGAACACAGACGAGACATTATCGATAAGAGGATTTTGGACAATGGTGAGGCACACAATTGTAGTGACTATGATTTGAGGTTCATGGGTATTGAATTAATTGATGTAACTGAGAGTGGAGGTAATTGGGATAATCTACTTCTAAAGTTTGAATGTAAGTGGATTTATATTTTGAATACATTGCAACCATCAGGGTTGAATGAGGAACTAAATTATGTCCCTTCTTGATCATTTAAAGTGTTGGTAGGAGCAATCATGATTTAGTATTGATAATAAATGGAATAAACCATTAACATAGCCACTGTGGTGCACAGAAACAGAGGAATCTATCCATGAGCACCCCATATTATGCATAATTTATATTTCTGTAATAATAGATAATTATTCTGAATTATATTATAGTTATTATTGTCATATGGTGCCTAATTCAAACCACAGCTAAGGCATTGAATTATATGTGCTTTTAATATTTATTTATAGGTAGGAAGGGTGAATTTTGCTTTGAACTTCCCTGCTGCACACTTAGAACGCAGGACAACATTGAGTCTGTTTAATTGCTGAGACTTTAGCCAATGACTATCTGGATACAATGTTCTCTATTGCATGTAAACTAGATACAATTGTATCATAGGGATTACTCTTTTTGCAACTACAGGGTAAACCTTAATTGTTGAGACACATTCTGTCTTTTACATATATAAGTAGCAGGGATCCCTGTTCTAGGCTCCTTTATTTATTTATTTATTTATGTTGATTGGTTCTTTTTTTATTTTTATGTCCTAATAAATTATTTGATTTACTGCACTAAGGTTTTACTGCGTGCTAGTTTGAGATACTCTTTCTCTTTTCAATTTTGTTTATATTGGGTTGCTGGGTAAGGTTTACTTGTGTATTTCTTGTTTGGATTAATATTTTATTTAAACCTCTGTGCACCAAGGCTTCCACAGTGTATTTTGGTTTTGTGGGGCCTTGTCCATAGCCATATATATCCCTAGCAGCTGGTTGAACTTCTGTTTGTATATATATATATATATATATATATATATATATATGTATGTGTGTGTGTACAAAAATGTACATATTTAAAGGGACATAACTAGGGTTGCCACCTGTCCCTTAAAATACAGAACACTTATAAGTTACACATGCTGCAGGGTGTGCAAGGAGGACTATAAATAGTGCTGTCCAGAAACACAATACATGTTCCTCCCTGCACACCCTGCAGCATGTGTAACTCATAAGTATCCAAAAAAACATGGCTGAGGTGGCAACCCTAGACATAACACTCATATGCTAAATCACTTGAAACTGCTGCAGTATAACTGTAAAAAGCTGACAGGAAAATATCCCCTGAGCATCTCTATGTAAAAAAGGAAGATATTTTACCTCACAATCTCCTCAGCTCAGCAGAGTAAGTTCTGAGTAAAAAGTTATACTCAGCTGATCCCAGCTGCAGGTAAAAAAAAAAAAAAATGAAGAAATGAACAGCAGCCAATCAGCATCAGCAGTGCTGAGGTCATGAACTCTTTTACTGTGATCTCATGAGATTTGACTTAACTCTCATGAGATTTCATAGTAAGCTTCCTTTACCTGATTGGTGAAATAATATGAGAGTGCATGATGCTAGTCCCTTCAGATGTCTCTCTCATGAGATTTCATTGTTACACTGAATAGGGAAATAACATGAGAGTGCACGAGGCTCATCCTTTCAGCTGTCCCAGGACAGACACACTAATATGCTGCTTAGAAATCCTTTACAATGGGATGTGGCTACTGAAGAACTTTTGAGGTAAAATATCTTTCTTTTTTACATAGAGATGTTCAGGTGATATTTTCTACTCAGCTTTTTACAGTTATACTGCATCACTTTTAAGTGATTAAACATTTGGGTATTATGGCCCTTTAATCATGTTTATGTACGTATCTCTATGTTAAAGCCCTTTGCATGGCTTTTTTTTTTTAACACACGAGGCATCATATCTTTGAGCCCTTATAACTTTTTAATGCGATTTTTTTTTAAAATAAGTTTTATCAGACATTGTTATTATGAGTGTAACTGTATTTTTAAATGTAAATTTGATGTTTTGTGCAACTTTTATATCTTGCATAACAGTTAACCAGAGCTCTGAAGTTGTGCTAACCCAACGTTTGTTAAATTTGATTGAGCTCAATCGAACACACTTACTTTCAACTTGTAATAAACACGATATTTGTGACACGCGCAAAAAGCTGCAAAATACTCCTTATCGCAAAAGTTAGCCGGCCACTCGTAATCTAGCACTTAATGGGGAGTAAAAGTTTAGAGTTTAATGTTCCTTTAACTTTTCATGGAAAAGAGAAACTTAAACTCTGTACCCCAAAAAATAATTCCTTAAATGAATGTGTTTTTTTAATGACTGTAAAATTTAGAAAGATACATTTTAAAGTAAATTTGGTGGTGGATTAATGGAATAAACTTCCAATAGAGGTAAAAAAACAGGTGGAAGACTGTAAAAAAATTGAGACATGCCTGGGACATGCATAAGAAAAAGTTACGTTATATGGATAGACTTGATGGGCCTTTTTGGTTCTATGGTCATGTGCTATGTTTCTAAATTACTTCAGTATTATCCAACGATTTTAAACAAATATATTATTATATATATTTTATTTATAATGTCTTTATTACAAAACATCTAAAACTATCTATAAATGATTTATACTAATTTCAAAAGCAACTTGTATTTTATCCTTTTGCATCTCCAAGATGGTCTTAAAATATATGTCTATGTCTGTGTAATAATTTATGGCAGAAGAATCATTAAGAGCCCCAAGAAAAAGACAATGTAAAGCAGTATATTGGATATACTGTAGGCAACAGATGGTAATACTTTGTAGACCAGGCTGTTCCAAGTCATCAGCATGTGGTTTAGAAAACCTGACCAGTTTTAATATCCATCTGATAGTAGCAAAGTCTAATATTGCTGTGTTTTTCCATTGCATTCAGTGAGGTTTTGTGTAAAATCAACTCATTATTTACCCAGTCAGTAAACAGTGAACTATCCCTTAAATGAGGTCTCCAAAATTCTTCCCCCCTAGGAATGTGTCCAACTTTTCTTGGCAGCACTAAGCTGTTCTGGTTCCTCAGCCTTCCTGCATACAGGGTCAGTGTTTCAATATAGATTTGCACATCACTGTTTTTTCTGGCAAGAAAATTAATTGTAGCTGTTTGCTAATAAGAAAATATATTTATTTGTTAATTTGAATGCATGTTTAAATTGATTTTTTAAAAGATAGAGGCTAAGAATGTATTTTTCTGGAAATGGATAAGCCAAGAAACACTGCTGCTTTTACTGGGGTCATGACCAGTATTAGGATCCTTTCCAGGGTAAAACACTGTTGTGGGCAACATTTCTCTTAAGTATGAGTTGGAAATAAGAGGTGTTTCCACTTTGGAAAATTTTAGTTTTAAATTTTATGTGAATGCTCATTTCTCTCCCATTTACTGTGAAACTGATCTCTTCCGATACTTTATAAGTAATCACAAGATAGTAAAAAATGTATAGCATGGATCTGTTTGGCCTTTCAATGGCTTGGCTCATCGGATATAGCAAGACAAAGATTTTTTATTTTTTTAATAAATCTGCCCAAAACGCTTCAAACTCAAAATATATTTTCCCATAAAGAGCTAGATTACTAGTAAAGCGTTAAAAGCATACAGGGTTTATCATGGGTGTTTGTGCACATTGAGTTTATCACGCATATTGAAAGTAAATGCGATTGCTTGAGCACAATGGGCGCGATCCGATATCGATCGCAGTTTGTGGCGCAAGCGAGGGAACCGGCGTCGCCCGCAGTTTCAGCTCGCAACTCGAGCCATCCCATATAGGTCGCCGTCAGATGCTAACGTGCCGTAAGTCTCACAAACCAGCGATGTCCAGAAATCTGCGTAAGTACAAATTTCTGGCGTCGCCAGTGACTTGCGGCACGTTAGAATCTGCCGGCGCCTATAAAACCTGACTAAAGTCTAAAACACCCGCACTGTCTAACACGCCTCCCTAACATAGCCCGCACTGTCTAACCCTCTATCCGCTATCCCCCCTCACTAGCCTAACAATAAAAAAGCTATTAACCCCTAAACCGCCGCTCCTTTACCCCGCCGCAACCTAATAAAGTTATTAACCCCTAAACCGTCGCTCCCGTACCCCGCCGTCAGCTATATTATATCTAAAAACCCCTAAAGTGAGCCCCTAACACCGCCGCCATCTATATTAAAATGATTAACCCCTAATTTAATCTACCTACCCCGCCGCCAGCTATATTATCTATATTAACCCTAAGTATATTATAGTTAATATAGGTATTACATTATATATATTAACTATATTAACCCTAATTATATTAGGGTTAATATAGTTAATATAGTTACTATAGTATTTATATTAACTATATTAACTCTATCTAACCCTAACTAAATTTATATTAAATTAATCTAATTAATTTATAAACTAAAATATTCCTATTTAAATCTAAATACTTACCTATAAAATAAACCCTAAGATAGCTACAATATAATTAATAATTACATTATAGCTATGTTAGGGTTAATATTTATTTTACAGGTAAATAGTTAATTATTTTAACTAGGTATAATAGATATTAAATAGTTATTAACTATTTAATATCTACCTAGTTAAAATAATTACCCAATTACCTGTAAAATAAATCCTAACCTAAGTTACAAATACACCTACACTATCAATAAATTTAATAAACTACAAACATCTATCTAAAAATACAATTAAATTAACTAAACTAAATTACAAAAAAAAACAAACACTAAATTACAAAAAATAAAAAAAAGATTACAAGATATTTAAGCTAATTACACCTATTCTAAGCCCCCTAATAAAATAATAAACCCCCAAAATAAAAAAAATTCCCTGCCCTATTCTAAATTCAACAAATTTCAAAGCTCTTTACCTTACCAGCCCTTAAAAGGGCCTTTTGTGGGGCATGCCCCAAAGAATTCAGCTCTTTTGCATACAACAAATACAATCCCCCCCCCCATTACAACCCACCACCCACATACCCCTATTCTAAAACCACCCAAACCCCCCTTAAAAAAGCCTAACACTACCCCCCTGAAGATCTCCCTACCTTGTCTTCACCACACCGGGCCGAACTCCTGATCCGATCCGGGCGATGTCGTCCTCCAAGCGGCAAAGAAGAAATCTTCCTCCGGCGATGTCATCCTCCAAGCGGCAAAGAAGAATTCTTCCTCCGGCGACGTCTTCCTCCAAGCGGCAGCAAAGTCTTCATTCTTCCGGCGGCATCTTCTATCTTCTTTCTTCGCTCCGCCGCCGCGGAGCATCCATCCCGGCCGACTGCTAAACTTGGAATGAGGTACCTTTAAATGACGTCATCCAAGATGGCGTCCGCCGAATTCCGATTGGCTGATAGGATTCTATCAGCCAATCGGAATTAAGTTAAAAAAATCTGATTGGCTGATTGAATCAGCCAATCAGATTCAAGTTCAATCCGATTGGCTGATCCAATCAGCCAATCAGATTGAGCTCGCATTCTATTGGCTGATCGGAACAGCCAATAGAATGCGAGCTCAATCTGATTGGCTGATAGAATCCTATCAGCCAATCGGAATTCGGCGGACGCCATCTTGGATGACGTCATTTAAAGGTACCTCATTCCAAGTTTAGCAGTCGGCCGGGATGGATGCTCCGCGGCGGCGGAGCGAAGAAAGAAGATAGAAGATGCCGCCGGAAGAATGAAGACTTTGCTGCCGCTTGGAGGAAGACGTCGCCGGAGGAAGAATTCTTCTTTGCCGCTTGGAGGAAGACATCACCTGGATCGGATCAGGAGTTCGGCCCGGTGTGGTGAAGACAAGGTAGGGAGATCTTCAGGGGGGTAGTGTTAGGCTTTTTTAAGGGGGGTTTGGGTGGGTTTAGAATAGGGGTATGTGGGTGAGGGGTTGTAATGTTGGGGGGGGGGTATTGTATATTTATTGAAATGCAAAAGAGCTGAATTCTTTGGGGCATGCCCCACAAAAGGCCCTTTTAAGGGCTGGTAAGGTAAAGAGCTTTGAAATTTGTTTAATTTAGAATAGGGCAGGGAATTTTTGTTATTTTGGGGGTTTATTATTTTATTAGGGGGCTTAGAATAGGTGTAATTAGCTTAAAAATCTTGTAATCTTTTTTTTATTTTTTGTAATTTAGTGTTTGTTTTTTTTTGTAATTTAGTTTAGTTAATTTAATTGTATTTTTAGATAGATGTTTGTAGTTTATTAAATTTATTGATAGTGTAGGTGTATTTGTAACTTAGGTTAGGATTTATTTTACAGGTAATTGGGTAATTATTTTAACTAGGTAGATATTAAATAGTTAATAACTATTTAATATCTATTATACCTAGTTAAAATAATTAACTATTTACCTGTAAAATAAATATTAACCCTAACATAGCTATAATGTAATTATTAATTATATTGTAGCTATCTTAGGGTTTATTTTATAGGTAAGTATTTAGATTTAAATAGGAATATTTTAGTTTATAAATTAATTAGATTAATTTAATATAAATTTAGTTAGGGGTGTTAGGGTTAGATAGAGTTAATATAGTTAATATAAATACTATAGTAACTATATTAACTATATTAACCCTAATATAATTAGGGTTAATATAGTTAATATATATAATGTAATAACTATATTAACTATAATATACTTAGGGTTAATATAGATAACATAGCTGGCGGCGGGGTAGGTAGATTAAATTAGGGGTTAATCATTTTTATATAGGTGGCGGCGGTGTAAGGGGTCAGATTACGGGATAGATAAGGTAGATGGCGGCGGTTTTAGGGGCTCACAGTAGGGGGTTAGTTTATGTAGATGGCGGCGGGGTCCGGGAGCGGCGTTTTAGGGGGTAATAACTTTATTAGGGATTTCGGTGGGGGGGGGGATCGCGGTTGACAGGGAGATAGACATTGCGCATGCGTTAGGTGTTAGGTTTATTTTAGAAGATCGCGGTTGACAGGGAGATAGACATTGCGCATGCGTTAGGTGTTAGGTTTATTTTAGCAGCTAGTTTAGGGAGTTACGGGGCTCCAATAGTCAGCGTAAGGCTTCTTACGGCTGCTTTTTGTGGCGAGGTGAAAATGGAGTAAGTTTTCTCCATTTTCGCCACGTAAGTCCTTACGCTGCATATTGGATACCAAACTGCGCTGGTTTGGTATACCTGCCTATAGCCCAAAAAACTACGGGCGACGGCAGAAATATACGGGCGTAACTTCTAGGTTACGCCGTATATGTGATACCAAATCCGCGCAATTATTGGCGTCGCCGGCTTTTGCGGGCGACGCTTTATATCGGATCGACCCCAATCGGTTTAGCTCGTCCTCAGAGCTCCGGTTAACTGTTTCGCAAAACAAAAAAGTGTCACAAAACACATCAAAACTACATTACAAAGTACAGCTACACTCATAATAACATCTAATAAAAATATTGCACAAAAAAGTTATAAGGG
>NC_069500.1:124269815-124359815 GCF_027579735.1 Bombina bombina
CAACAGATTTTTTTTTTTTTTTTTTTTTTTTTTTTTTTTTTTTTTTTTTTTTTTTTTTTTTTTTTTTTTTTTTTTTTTTTTTTTTTTTTTTTTTTTTTTTTTTTTTTTTTTTTTTTTTTTTTTTTTTTTTTTTTTTTTTTTTTTTTTTTTTTTTTTTTTTTTTTTTTTTTTTTTTTTTTTTTTTTTTTTTTTTTTTTTTTTTTTTTTTTTTTTTTTTTTTTTTTTTTTTTTTTTTTTTTTTTTTTTTTTTTTTTTTTTTTTTTTTTTTTTTTTTTTTTTTTTTTTTTTTTTTTTTTGTTTTTTTTTTTTTTTTTTTTTTTGTTTTTTTTTTTTTTTTTTTTTTTTTTTTTTTTTTTTTTTTTTTTTTTTTTTTTTTTTTTTTTTTTTTTTTTTTTTTTTTTTTTTTTTTTTTTTTTTTTTTTTTTTTTTTTTTTTTTTTTTTTTTTTTTTTTTTTTTTTTTTTTTTTTTTTTTTTTTTTTTTTTTTTTTTTTTTTTTTTTTTTTTTTTTTTTTTTTTTTTTTTTTTTTTTTTTTTTTTTTTTTTTTTTTTTTTTTTTTTTTTTTTTTTTTTTTTTTTTTTTTTTTTTTTTTTTTTTTTTTTTTTTTTTTTTTTTTTTTTTTTTTTTTTTTTTTTTTTTTTTTTTTTTTTTTTTTTTTTTTTTTTTTTTTTTTTTTTTTTTTTTTTTTTTTTTTTTTTTTTTTTTTTTTTTTTTTTTTTCATACGTGTCGCCGGAAGTTGCGTCATTTTTTGACGTTATTTTGCGCCAAAATGTCGGCGTTCCGGATGTGGCGTCATTTTTGGCGCCAAAAGCATTTAGGCGCCAAATAATGTGGGCGTCTTATTTGGCGCTAAAAAATATGGGCGTCGCTTTTGTCTCCACATTATTTCAGTCTCATTTTTCATTGCTTCTGGTTGCTAGAAGCTTGTTCTTTGGCATTTTTTCCCATTCCTGAAACTGTCATTTAAGGAATTTGATCAATTTTGCTTTATATGTTGTTTTTTCTCTTACATATTGCAAGATGTCTCACGTTGCTTCTGAGCCAGAAGGATACTACAGGAAAACCACTGCCGGTGCTGGATCTACCAAAGCTAAGTGTATCTGCTGTTAAACTTTTGGTAGCTATTCTCCAGCTGTTGTGTTGTATTATTGTCATGACAAACTTGTTAAAGCGGATATTTCCTTTAGTGATGTCCCATTGCCTGTTGCAGTTCCCTCAACATCTAAGGTGCAGAATGTTCCTGATAACCTAAGAGATTTTGTTTCTGAATCCATAAAGAAGGCTTTGTCTGTTATTTCTCCTTCTAGTAAACGTTAAAAAGTCTTTTAAAAACTTCTCTCTCTACAGATGAATTTTTAAATGAACACCATCATTCTGATTCTGTTGAACTCTCTGGTTCAGAGGATTCTGTCTCAGAGGATTGATGGCTGATAAATCTTCATATTTATTTAAAATGGAATTTATTGCTCTTTACATAAAGAAGTACTAATTGCTTAGAAATAGAGGATTCTAGGTCCTCTTGATACTAATCTATACGTTTGGATAAGGTTTTTAAAGCTCCTGCGGTTATTCCAGAAGTCTTTCCTGTTCCTAATGCTATTTCTGCAGTAATTGCCTAAGGAATGGGATAAATTGGGTAATTCATTTACTCCTTCTAAACGTTTTTAAGCAATTATATCCTGTTCCGCCTGACAGGTTAGAATTTTGGGACAAAATCCCTAAAGTTGATGGGGCTATTTCTACCCTTGCTAAACGTACTACCATTCCTACGTCGGATGGTACCCTCGTTTAAGGATCCTCTTTAGATAGAAAAATTGAATCTTTTCTAAGAAAAGCTTATCTATGTTCAGGTAATCTTCTTAGACCTTGCTATATCATTGGCTGATGTTGCTGCAGCTTCAACTTTTTGGTTGGAAACTCTAGCGCAACAAGTAACAAATCGTGATTCTCATGATATTATTATTCTTCTTCCAGCATGCTAATAATTTTCATCTGTGATGCCATTTTTGATATTATAGAGTTGATGTCAGGTTTATGTCTCTGGCTATCTTAGCCAGAAGAGCTTTATGGCTTAAGACTTGGAATGCTGATATGGCTTCTAAATCAACTCTTACTTTCCATTTCTTTCCAGGGAAACAAATTATTTGGTTCTCAGTTGGATTCTATTATTTCAACTGTTACTGGTGGGAAAGGAACTTTTTTACCACAGGATAAAAAGTCTAAAGGTAAAAACAGGGCTAACAATCGTTTTCGTTCCTTTCGTTTCAACAAAGAACAAAAGCCTGATCCTTCGTCCTCAGGAGCAGTTTCAGTTTGGAAACCATCTCCAGTCTGGAATAAATCCAAGCCAGCTAGAAAGGCAAAGCCTGCTTCTAAGTCACATGAAGGTACGGCCCTCATTCCAGCTTCAGCTGGTAGGGGGCAGGTTACGTTTTTTCAAGGAAATTTGGATCAATTCTGTTCACAATCTTTGGATTCAGAACATTGTTTCAGAAGGGTACAGAATTGGTTTCAAGATGAGACCTCCTGCAAAGAGATGTTTTTCTTTCCCGTGTCCCAGTAAATCCAGTGAAAAGCTCAAGCATTTCTGAATTGTGTTTCAGATCTAGAGTTGGCTGGAGTAATTATGCCAGTTCCAGTTCCGGAACAGGGGATGGGGTTTTATTCAAATCTCTTCATTGTACCAAAGAAGGAGAATTCCTTCAGACCAGTTCTGGATCTAAAATTATTGAATCGTTTTGTAAGGATACCAACGTTCAAGATGGTAACTGTAAGGACTATATTGCCTTTTGTTCAGCAAGGGAATTATATGTCCACAATAGATTTACAGGATGCATATCTGCATATTCCGATTCATCCAGATCATTATCAGTTCCTGAGATTCTCTTTTCTAGACAAGCATTACAATTTGTGGCTCTACCGTTTGGCCTTGCTACAGCTCCAAGAATTTTCACAAAGATTCTCGGTGCCCTTCTGTCTGTAATCAGAGAACAGGGTTGTGACGAAACCAATCTCGCCACTGTACATTGAGGGCCTGTTATGGAACATTCTTGGCTGGAGGTACAAGGCTTAAGGATACCCAGAGACTGCATGGAAATATGGAATGTTATATGCTGGACACCCCATGTACTTTCATAACTCTGTCTTATGTCTATGTCACCCTGTATCCATAAATACAGGATGGGTACAGGGTGTGAGTGCACCTTTGGGAGCAATTGTGACTCTATAAGCCAAGTGGGCATAAAGACTTTATAGCTAATAAGAACTGTTCCTATATTCAGTAATATGATGTATTCTATGTATGTTTCAGATCTGATTGTGTCTAAGGAGTCTGTCTGGGTAAACTGATTGTGTCCTTGTGTGATTATGTTAACTAGACTGCCCAACATCAGATTGTCTGAGTAAACGTTCTTCCCTAGTTAATTAACTTAATATGTTAATCTGTTTTACCTGTGAATAGACAATTGAGAGGTTTGATGCATTGTTCATATGTTTGCTTTACTGTTAAACCAATGCCCTCTGTAACCTGAAGCCAGGGTGTATAAATCTGTGTGCTGCCTTCAAATAAAGTAGTTATTCTTTTTTAAACTGAAATGTGGAGCTTGGTCTCATGTTTGCAGGGAAACGGGCTGGGTTGTGAATTGCTGATTCCCTATGCAGGACATTGTTTCTGGTATTAACCCTTGGTACACTGTTGGTACCGTAACATTGGTGCAGCGACGGAATGAACCTTATCGCCCAGAGAGCAAACTACACAAGCCAGTAACCTCAGGAAGAGGGGGATTATTACAATACTGACTAAGATGGAAAAGAGAAAAGTAATTTTGCAGCTTTAAAAACTTCCTGGAAACAGAAGGAGAGATTGATGGGTACCTTGCGGATTTTGAGAGGCAATGTGCACTACACAGGTACCCGCAGAGGACTGGGTCACGATATTATCTGGAAAATTATCGGCCGGGCCAGAGAGGCTTTTCGGGCCATTCCAGATGAGGAAGTCAGGGATTATAATACTGTAAAAGAGGCTCTGCTCTCCAGGTATGCGGTTACACCGGAGGCATACCGGAGACGGTTCAGAGACACTGTTAAATTAGCTGGAGATTCCTACCTTGAGTGGGCATGTAAGTGCACCGCACAGCAGCTCACTGGATAGGGGTGCCAAGCCATATCTGGGGAAGAGTGCTGCAGTATTCCTGTTGGAACATTGCTTCGACAAATTACCCGCAGGAGTTCGAGAGTGGGTTCGGGACCGTAAACCCTCCACCCTGCAGGAAGCGGCTCGCTTGGCAGATGAGTATACGGGATGCCCGCAAACTGGACACTGCTACCACTAAGCCCCCTGCTAGAGTGGGAGTACAGACCCCCAGTCACCCCAGCAGCTGCCAGTTACCAAACCCCGGCGCACCACTATACCACACGGCCTCCGGGCCACGAACTACCCTCAGAGAGCCCTGCGGTGCTACTCACAACCTATTCGGTGCTTTAGATGTAAGCAATAGGGCACAAAAGACCAGAGTGTCCCCTAAACGCAGCGAACCAAGCGCAGTCCTGGAGAAGACCCGCCGGCGGTAATCCCACGTAATCCTCAGCCTGCGGCCCGCTACGTAGAGGCGCAAGAATGCTGAGCATCCTACATGAGGCAGACCTTGTGCAAGCTGCCCACCGGAATAACCGGCAACTGGTTAAAGTGAATGGGAAGAAGGTCAGTGGTCTACGGGATACTGGTGCTACCATGACCTTGCTTCAAAAGAACTTGGTGTCTGAGAAACAGTACACGGGACACTGTGGCTGTGAGGGTAGCAGGGGGCGATGTGTTCAGCCTACCTGTTGCCAGGGTACATTTGGATTGGGGAGTGGGCGCTAGACCTGTGAATGTGGGGGTCAAGAAGGACTTACCTGCTGATGTTCTTCTTGGAAATGACTTGGCCCCCCTTGTTTCTGCCTACGACCTATGGGTCCCGCTGATGTTAACTCTGTGACTACCCATGCTCAGATCCGTGCAGCAGAGACTGACCCACCTGCTGCTAAGCCCCAGAACGCTGAGCTCAGTAAATCTCTATCCGTATTGATACGTGAAGTCCCGTTACAATGCGCTGATGAAGGAGAAGAGGAGCGCAGAGGAAAAAGCACGTTTAGAACGTGAATCTCTGCTAGACAAGCTGCACCGACAGACTGCAGAAAACACCAGCTTGAGAGTGGAACATGAAACATAAAGAAAAACTTAGTGACACTGGAGGAGAAGCTGACGCTGGCTCATAGTGAGGTGCAGAACTCAAGGGCACCCTATGTCAGTATGAAGGGATTGTGGATACCTATAAAGAGCAGGTACAGAAAACTCGTAAAGAAGCTGATGGGATTTTGAAGGACTGTTTGGCCCTGGTCTGGGCACTGAGGAATTTGAACCCTTGTTTGTATGGACAAGAATTCTCTCTCATAACGGGAATACAGATGGATTGTCCCAGCAAACTGACATGCCTACCAGGCGCTCTGGTGGTATATGGCACAGTACATACCCGGACAGCCGAGCATGACAAACCAGAGGGAGAGGAGTTTGATGGTCCTGTCCCCCAGCAACACGGCTGTTTAGCCAAAGGGAGACGATTGGTCTCCCCCTCCAGCAGCACAGCTATGTATCCAAAGGGGAGACAGTCGGTCTCCCCCTCCAGCAACCAGGCTCCCACCAGGCTACTTCCATGGTAGTGCTGGCACCCGGGCAGAGTACAGCTGGTCTCTGCCCACCTCGCAACCCACCAATTCAGCGTACCAGTCCCCCACACAGCTGTGGTGAGGCACCTGGACATGGACAAGTTTTCCCCGTACTCAGGTGTAGTAACCATTTATTGTGGGTGGGCTGTACTACTAATTGTGTTTTATGGGTGGGTTGCTGGACTAACCAGGGCACTGACCGGCAGGAGGTCAGATACCCTGTTAGTCTGTTTGGAAACGGGAGAGATGTGACGAAACCAATCTCGCCACTGTACATTGGAGGGCCTGTTATGGAACATTCTTTGGGCTGAGGTTACATGGGCTTAAGGATACCCAGAGACTGCATGGAAATATGGAATGTTTATGCTGGACACCCCATGTACTTTCATAACTCGTCTTATGTCTATGTCACCCTGTATCCATAAATACAGGATGGGTACAGGGTGTGAGTGCACCTTTTGGGAGCAATTGTGACTCTATAAGCCAAGTGGGCATAAAAGACTTTATAGCTAATAAGAACTGTTCCTATATTCAGTAATAAGATGTATTCTATGTATGTTTCAGATCTGATTGTGTCTCAGGAGTCTGTCTGGGTAAAACTGATTGTGTCCTTGTGTGATTATGTTAACTAGACTGCCCAACACAGATTGTCTGAGTAAACGTTCTTCCCTAGTTAATTAACTTAATATGTTAATCTGTTTTACCTGTGAATAGACAATTGTTAGAGGTTTGAGCATTGTTCATATGTTTGCTTTACTGTTAAACCAATGCCCTCTGTAACCTGAAGCCAGGGTGTATAAATCTGTGTGCTGCCTTCAATAAAGTAGTTATCTTTTTTAAACCTGAAATGTGGAGCTTGGTCTCATGTTTGCAGGAAAACTGGCTGGGTTGTGAATTGCTGATTCCCTATGCAGGACATTGTTCATCTGGTATTAACCCTTGGTACACTGTTGGTACCGTAACAAGGGTATTGTGGTATTTCCTTATTTGGACGATATCTTGGTACTTGCTCAGTCTTTACATTTAGCAGAATCTCATACGAATCGACTTGTGTTGTTTCTTCAAGATCATGGTTGGAGGATCAATTTACCAAAAAGTTCTTTGATTCCTCAGACAAGGGTAACCTTTCTGGGTTTCCAGATGGATTCAGTGTCCATGACTCTGTCTTTAACAGACAAGAGACGTCTAAAGTTGATTACAGCTTGTCGAAACCTTCAGTCACAATCATTCCCTTCGGTAGCCTTATGCATGGAAATTCTAGGTCTTATGACTGCTGCATCGGACGCGATCCCCTTTGCTCGTTTTCACATGCGACCTCTTCAGCTCTGTATGCTGAAGCAATGGTGCAAGGATTACACGAAGATATCTCAATTAATATCTTTAAAACCGATTGTTCGACACTCTCTAACATGGTGGACAGATCACCATCGTTTAATTCAGGGGGCTTCTTTTGTGCTTCCGACCTGGACTGTAATTTCAACAGATGCAAGTCTCACAGGTTGGGGAGCTGTGTGGGGATCTCTGACGGCACAAGGAGTTTGGGAATCTCAGGAGGTGAGATTACCGATCAATATTTTGGAACTCCGTGCAATTTTCAGAGCTCTTCAGTTTTGGCCTCTTCTGAAGAGAGAATCGTTCATTTGTTTTCAGACAGACAATGTCACAACTGTGGCATACATCAATCATCAAGGAGGGACTCACAGTCCTCTGGCTATGAAAGAAGTATCTCGAATTTTGGTTTGGGCGGAATCCAGCTCCTGTCTAATCTCTGCGGTTCATATCCTAGGTGTAGACAATTGGGAAGCGGATTATCTCAGTCGCCAAACGTTGCATCCGGGCGAATGGTCTCTTCACCCAGAGGTATTTCTTCAGATTGTTCAAATGTGGGAACTTCCAGAAATAGATCTGATGGCGTCCCATCTAAACAAGAAACTTCCCAGGTATCTGTCCAGATCCCGGGATCCTCAGGCGGAGGCAGTGGATGCATTATCACTTCCTTGGAAGTATCATCCTGCCTATATCTTTCCGCCTCTAGTTCTTCTTCCAAGAGTAATCTCCAAGATTCTGAAGGAATGCTCGTTTGTTCTGCTGGTAGCTCCGGCATGGCCTCACAGGTTTTGGTATGCGGATCTTGTCCGGATGGCCTCTTGCCAACCGTGGACTCTTCCGTTAAGACCAGACCTTCTGTCACAAGGTCCTTTTTTCCATCAGGATCTGAAATCCTTAAATTTAAAGGTATGGAGATTGAACGCTTGATTCTTGGTCAAAGAGGTTTCTCTGACTCTGTGATTAATACTATGTTACAGGCTCGTAAATCTGTATCTCGAGAGATATATTATAGAGTCTGGAAGACTTATATTTCTTGGTGTCTTTCTCATCATTTTTCCTGGCATTCATTTAGAATACCGAGAATTTTACAGTTCCTTCAGGATGGTTTAGATAAGGGTTTGTCCGCAAGTTCTTTGAAAGGACAAATCTCTGCTCTTTCTGTTCTTTTTCACAGAAAGATTGCTATTCTTCCTGATATTCATTGTTTTGTACAAGCTTTGGTTCGTATAAAACCTGTCATTAAGTCAATTTCTCCTCCTTGGAGTTTGAATTTGGTTCTGGGAGCTCTTCAAGCTCCTCCGTTTGAACCTATGCATTCATTGGACATTAAATTACTTTCTTGGAAAGTTTTGTTCCTTTTGGCCATCTCTTCTGCCAGAAGAGTTTCTGAATTATCTGCTCTTTCTTGTGAGTCTCCTTTTCTGATTTTTCATTCATTATGTCCTAATCCTAAGAATTCTAAGGAGAAATCGTTGCATTCTTTGGATGTTGTTAGAGCTTTGAAATATTATGTTGAAGCTACGAAATCTTTTCGTAAGACTTCTAGTCTATTTGTTATCTTTTCCGGTTCTAGAAAAGGCCAGAAAGCTTCTGCCATTTCTATGGCATCTTGGTTGAAATCTTTAATTCATCTTGCCTATGTTGAGTCGGGTAAAACTCCGCCTCAGAGAATTACAGCTCATTCTACTAGGTCAGTTTCTACTTCCTGGGCGTTTAGGAATGAAGCTTCGGTTGACCAGATCTGCAAAGCAGCAACTTGGTCCTCTTTGCATACTTTTACTAAATTCTACCATTTTGATGTATTTTCTTCTTCTGAAGCAGTTTTTGGTAGAAAAGTACTTCAGGCAGCGGTTTCAGTTTGAATCTTCTGCTTATGTTTTTCGTTAAACTTTATTTTGGGTGTGGATTTTTTTCAGCAGGAATTGGCTGTCTTTATTTTATCCCTCCCTCTCTAGTGACTCTTGTGTGGAAAGATCCACATCTTGGGTAGTCATTATCCCATACGTCACTAGCTCATGGACTCTTGCTAATTACATGAAAGAAAACATAATTTATGTAAGAACTTACCTGATAAATTCATTTCTTTCATATTAGCAAGAGTCCATGAGGCCCGCCCTTTTTTGTGGTGGTTATGATTTTGTATAAAGCACAATTATTCCAATTCCTTATTTTATATGCTTTCGCACTTTTTTATCACCCCACTTCTTGGCTATTCGTTAAACTGAATTGTGGGTGTGGTGAGGGGTGTATTTATAGGCATTTTGAGGTTTGGGAAACTTTGCCCCTCCTGGTAGGAATGTATATCCCATACGTCACTAGCTCATGGACTCTTGCTAATATGAAAGAAATGAATTTATCAGGTAAGTTCTTACATAAATTATGTTTTTTGAAGATATTTGACCACTCTTTGGAGTTGAATTTCAAACCCAATTCCCTTTCCCATGCTTTGGTGAAATTGTGTGGTTTTGTGGAAGTCACTTTCAATAAAAGTGTATACAATAATGATATGATTCCTCTTAGGGGGAAACCGGTGAAACACATATTTTCAAACATAGTTAGGGGTCTGATAAGATTGTCCCTTTCTTTGTGTGTGTTGATGTAGTGGTTTATCTGATGATATCTCAGCCACAATGTTAAAAGGCCTTTCCCAAGGTTTTCTATTTCGGACTTAGGTTTTATTTTATTTGAGTGCATCAGTGTGGTTATAAGCATCAATCTATTTATGGTTAGATCTGTATCTGGAATAAAAGATTTGTTGGCTGGAAGATCTGGATTTGATAGGATAGGGGTTAGGGGGGAGAATCTACTGTATATCTCTTTATGATGAGAACATATTAATTTCCAATCTGAAAATGTGTTGTTGATAGTTTGCAGTGACTCTCCTAGTGAGGAATATGGTGTGTTAGGAGTCCAGCATGCTCCCCCTAGCTGTTGATTGCCTGAAATATCATGTTTAATTTGCAGCCAGTGTTTAAAATTACCCTAATTTAATCTGCACCATTCTATCACCCTGTGTAGAGAGATCACTTTTTTATATAACATAAGATTCGGTACTCCCAGTCCCCCCAATTCTTTTGATGCGGACATGGTTGCCCTGCCTACTCTGGGAGGCCTACCTCCCCAAATATATTGATTTATAGCTTTTTGTAATTTGTAAATATATGTCTCAGTATGAGGGAGTGGTAAAGTCTGGAGTATATATAGTATTTTTGGTAGTAATATCATTTTGGTGGAATAAATTCTACCTACCCATGATGTACGCTTAGAATTCCATGTGGAGGCCAACCTACCAATGTCTGCTGTGAGTTTTGAATAGTTTTTTGAACAAATAGTTTCAAGTTTGGGCGTTATACTGATTCCTAGATATTTTATAGATTCCTTTTGGATGTTGAACTTACAGCTTTCTTTGATTTTGTTTAATAGACCTTGAGGGATATTGATGGGGAGGATGTCCGATTCTGTCATATTAATTAAGAAATTTGAAACTTTTCAATAGTCTACTAGAAGTTTTTGTACATTTGCTATGGATTCCAATGGGGAAGTTAGTGACATGAGGATATCATCCGCGAACATAGATAATTTATATATTTTATTTTTAATCTTTATCCCCTTAGACGATTGTGTCTAATTTTGGATGCAAGAGTCTCAAGGGATAAAACAAACAGTAGGGGCGACAAGGGGCAACCCTGCCTGGTTCCATTCCTAATTTCAAACTGTTCAGATAAGGTGCCGTTTATGCGGATTCGAGCCGAGGGGAAAGCATATAATGCCATAACTTGTTTTATAAACAATGGTGGGAAGTTAAATTTGGTCAAAACTGATTCCAAAAGCTTTTTCTGCGTATGTGGACAACAGAATTGTTGGGGTATGGTTTTTATTCACATGGTCTAATAGGTCTAGGATTTTGACAGTGTTGTCCTTTGCTTCTCTCCTTGGCACGAACCCCACTTGATCAGGGGATATTAGTGTGGGTAAAAATCTGTTCAGCCTGGTTGCTAATATTTTGGCATATATTTTTAAATCTAAATTTAGAAGGGAAATGGGCCTAAAGTTAGCAGGTTGGTCAGTTTTCTTACCTGGCTTAGGTAATACAGTGATAAAGGCTTGAAGCATATAGTCCTGAAATGAACCTGTTTCTTCAATTCTGTGAAACATATTTAACATGTGTGGCACTAACGTCTTTTGGTGTAGTTTATAATATATACCGGAGAACCCATCTGGACCCGGGGCTTTATCTGTTTTAATTGTCTTGATTGCTTCTATTATCTCTTGCAATAGAATGGGGGAATCTAATAACTCTTTCTCTTCCTCTGATAATGTCCGTACTTGGATGTTATCTAAGTATGTATTACATTGTGAAGAATGCTGTTCTTGTGATCTATTTGGAAATAAGTTGTAAAGAGAGTGGAAATATTTTTTAAAGGTGTCGGCTATTTGTGTGGTATCTTCAACTATTTTACCATTTGGTTGTTTTATCGAATGTATGTAATTTTTAGTTTGTTTGGTCTTCAGAGACCTTGCCAAAAATCGACCTGGCTTATTTGCCTCCACATAGAATTTTTGTTTTTATTTAAGAGCAATATTTTGTGCTTTTATGTGTAGGTGTGTTGTCATTTTATCCCTGTAAAAATTTAGTTGCTCTTGTATTTTGTTATCGTGAGGATGAATTTTATGTAAATAATCTAAGTGTGAGAGTTCCCTAGATATATGATTGTATTCTTCCCTCAAAGATTTATTTCTGTGTGCATTGGCTTTAATTAAAACCCCCCTTATATAACTCTTGTGTGTTTCCCAAACAGTAGTGGGAGTTATCCCTTCTTGTGCATTGAATCGGAAATAATCATTTAATTCCTCTGTCACTAACTTATTAATCTTGGGGTTCAGCAGGAGTGAAGAATCCAGTTTCCAACTAAATTCTCTAATTGGCACTGACGGCCATTTAATAGTACATTTTATCATAGAATGATCTGACCATGCCGTATGTAAGATAGCTACGCCATCTACCTGAGATAATGAGATTTGGTCCACCATAACATAGTCTTTCTCTTGTTAAGTGTATCCAGTCCACGGATCATCCATTACTTATGGGATATATTCTCCTTCCCAACAGGAAGTTGCAAGAGTCCACCCACAGCAAAGCTGCTATATAGCTCCTCCCCTAACTGCCATTACCAGTCATTCTCTTGCAAGTCTCAACATAGATAGGAGGTCGTGAGAGTCTGTGGTTTTTTATACTTAGTTTATTTCTTCAATCAAAAGTTTGTTATTTTTAAATGGCACCGGAGTGTGCTGTTTATCTCAGGCAGTATTTGGAAGAAGAATCTGCCTGCGTTTTTTCTATGATCTTAGCAGACGTAACTAAGATCCAGTTGCTGTTCTCACACATTCTGAGGAGTAAGGTACTTCAGAGGGGGAATGGCGTGCAGGTTTTCCTGCAAATAAGGTATGTGCAGTAAAATATTTTTCTAAGGAATGGAATTGACTAAGAAAATACTGCTGATACCGAAGTAATGTAAGTACAGCCTTTAAATGCAGTGAAAGCGACTGGTACCAGGCTGATTGATAGAGATATATGCTAAGGTATGTGCAGTAATATATTTTTCTAAGGAATGGAATTGACTAAGAAAATACTGCTGATACCGAAGTAATGTAAGTAAAGCCTTAAATGCAGTGATAGCGACTGGATCAGGCTTATTAATAGACATACATACTCTTATAAGAATGTGTTTTAAAACGTTTGCTGGCATGTTTAATCGTTTTTTAACATATGTTTGGTGATAAAACTTATTGGGGCCTAATTTTTCCACATGGCTGGCTTAAATTTTGCATAGAAACAGTTATAGGGAAGGTAATCCACAGCTCAGCTGTGGCAGTTTTGTTGTGTCTGTTTAAAAAAATGTCGTTTTTTTTTTTTTTTTTTTATCTGTTTTTTGCATTAAGGGGTTAATCATCCATTTGCAAGTGGGTGCAATGCTCTGTTAACTTATTACATGTACTGTAAAAATTTCGTTTGATTTACTGCCTTTTTTCACTGTTTTTCAAATTTTGACAAAATTTGTTTCTCTTAAAGGCACAGTAACGTTTGTTATATTTGCTTGTTAACTTGATTTAAAGTGTTTTCCAAGCTTACTAGTCTCTTTATTAGTTCTATCATGTCTAACATAGAGGAGGCTCTGTGTTTATTATGTTTAAAGCCATGGTGGAACCCCATTTTAGAATGTGTACCAGATGTACTGATTTCATGTTAAACAATAAAGATCATTTTTTGTATTTAAAAACATTATCACCAGAGGATTCTGTCGAGGGGGAAGTTATGCCGACTAACTCTCCCCACGTGTCAGACCCTTTGACTCCCGCTTTAGGGACTCACGCTCAAATGGCGCCAAGTACATCAAGGGCACCCATAGCATTTATTTTACCAGAGGATTCTGTCGAGGGGGAAGTTATGCCGACTAACTCTCCCCACGTGTCAGACCCTTTGACTCCCGCTCCAGGGACTCACGCTCAAATGGCGCCAAGTATATCAATGGCGCCCATAGCGTTTATTTTACAAGACATGGCAAAGGTTGTGTATAATACACTGGCAGCAGTATTAGTCAGACTACCTGAAATTAAAGGAAAGCAAAACAGCTCTGGGGGTAGATACAGAGCATACAGACACTTTAAGAACCATGTCTGATACTACCTCACAATATGCTTAGTCTGTGGGTGATATTTGTGACTCAGGGAAGATGATTTAACCTGATTCTGATATTTCTACATTTAAAATTTATGCTTGAGAACCTCCACTTGTTGCTCAGGGAGGCTTTAGCTGCTCTGAATGAATGTGTACAATCGCAGTGACAGAGAAATTGTGTAGACTGGATAAATTATATGCAGTGCCGGTGTGTACTTATGTTTTTCCAATACCTAAAGAGGTTTACTAAAAATTTTCATAAGGAATGGGATAGACCAGGTGTGCCGTTCTCTTCCCCTCCTATTTTTTAGAAGAATGTTTTCTAATAGTTGCCACCACACGGGACTTATGGCAGACAGTTCCTAAGGTGGAGAGAAGAGTTTCTACTCTAGCTAAGCGTACCACTACCTCTGGCGAGGACTGTTGTGCTTTTTTAGATCCAATGGATAAAAAATGTTTATTCAACAAGGTTTTATCCTGCAGCCCCTTGCACGCATTGCTCCTGCCTGCTGCTGCGGCGTTCTGGTTTGAGTCTCTTGATGAGGCTTTACAGGCTCCATTGGATGAATATATTTGACAAGCTTAGAGCACTTAAGCTAGCCAATTCCTTTGTTTTCTGATGCCTTTGTTCCTTTGACTAGACTAACGGCTAAGAATTCTGTTTTTTACTATACTGGCGCGCAGAGCGCTATGGCTTATATCATGGTCAGCTGTCGTGACTTTAATAAATAAGCTACTTAACTTCCCTTCAAGGGGCAGACCCTATTCAGGCCTAGTTTGAAGGAGATTATTACTTATATCACTGGAGGAAAAGATCATGCCCTTCCTCAGGACAGGTCCAAATCAAGGGACAAAAAAGGCCTAATTTTCGTGCCTTTTGAAAATTCAAGGCAGGTGTGGCATCAACTTCCTCTAAGGCAAAATAAGAGGGAACTTTTGCTCAGTCCAAGGCGGTCTGGAGACAACCGGACCTGGAACAAAGATAAGCAGGTCAAGGAGCCTGCTGCTGCCTCTAAAACAGCATGAGGAACGGACCCCTATCTGGTAACGGATCCTATAGGGGGCAGACTTCATTCTTCGCCCAGGCGTGAGCAAGAGATGCACAGGATCCCTGGGCATTGGAAATTATACCCCAGAGATATCTTCTGGATTTCAAAGCTTTCCCCCCCAAAAAAGGGGAGTTTTTGCCTTTCACATTTATCTGCAAACCAGATAAAGAAAGAGACATTCTTGCATTGTGTACGTGACCCATTCAGTTCCAATAGAGGAACAGGGACACAGTTTTCCTCAAATCGGTTTGTGGTTCCCAAGGAAAGGAAACCTTCAGACCTATTTTGGATCTAAAAGATCTTAAACAAATTCTTTAGAATTCTATCATTTAAGATGGAATCTATTCGTACCATCTTAACTATGATCCAGGAGAGTCAATAGAGGACTACAATGGATTTGAAGGATGCTTATCCTCACATTACGATGCATAAAGATCACCATCAGTTTTTCAGGTTTGCCTTTCTAGACAAGCATTACCAGTTTGTAGCTCTTTCCTTTGGGTTAACTACAGCCCCTAGAATCTTTATGGAGGTTCTGGGGTCACTTTGGCGGTCCTTAGGCCGCGGGGCATAGAAGTGGCCCCTTATTTAGACGACATCCTGATACAGGCGTCAAACATCCAAGTTGCCAAGTCTCATACGGACGTAGTACTGGCATTTCTGAGATCGCATGGGTGGAAAGTGAACAAGGAAAGAGTTCTCTATCCCCAATATCAAGGGTTTCCCTCCTAGGGATTCTGATAGATTTTGTAGAAATTAAAATTTACCTGACGGAGTCCAGGTTGTCAAAGTTTCTAAATTTCTGCCGTGTTCTTCATTCCATCCGCACCCTTTGGTGGCTCAGTACATGAATGTAATCGGCTTAATGGTAGCGGCAAGGGACATAGTACCGTTTGCACGCCTACATTTCAGACCACTGCAACTATGCATGCTCAGCCAGAGGAACGGGGATTACACAGATTTGTTCTCCTGTTAAATCCGGACCAAGAAACCAGAGATTCTCTTCTCTGGTGACTATCTCGGGTCCATCTGTCCAAGGGTATGACCTTCCGCAGGTCAGATGGGACAATTGTTACAACAGATGCCAGCCTTTTAGGTTGGGATACAGTCTGGAACTCCCTGAAGGCTCAGGGATAGTGGACTCAGGAGGAGACCCTCCTTCTAATGAATATTCTGGAACTGGGAGCGATATTCCATGCTCTTCAGACTTGGCCTCAGTTAGCAACTCTGAGGTACATCATATTTCAGTCGGACAATATCACGACTGTGGCTTACATCAACCATCAAGGGGGAACAGAAGTTCCCTAGTAATGTTAGAAGTCTTAAAATAATTCACTGGACAGAGACTCACTCTTGTCTAAAAGCTATCCCTATCCCAGGTGTTGAGAACTGGGAGGCAGATTTTCTAAGTCGTCAGACTTTTCATCCGGGGGAGTGGGAATTCCCTCCGGAGGGGTTTGCACAAGATCAAGCAGGAGAGTGCTTTTGACAGCGCCTGCGTGGCCACGCAGGACCTGGTATGCAGATCTGGTGGACATGTCATCCTTTCCACCACGGTCTCTGCTTCTGAGACAGGACCCTCTACCTCAGGGTCTTTTCAACCATCTAAATATAACTAATCTGAGATGGACTGCCTGGAGACAGAACGCTTGATGTTATCAAAGCATGGCTTCTCCGAGTCAGTAATTGATACCTTAATACAGGCATAAAAGCCTGTCTCTAGGAAAATTTAACATAAGATATGGTGTAAATATCTTATTGTTATGAATCCAAGGGTTACTCATGGAGTAAAGTCTGGATTCCCAGGATATTATCTTTTCTCCAAGATGATTTTGAGAAAAGGGTTGTCAGCTAGTTCTTTAAAAGGACAGATTTCTACTCTGTCTATTCTTTTGCACAAGCGTCTGGCAGGTATTCTAGACGTTCAGGCATTTGGTCAGGCTTTGGTTAGAACCAAGCCTGTGGTTAAAAATGTTGCTCCGCCATGGAGCTTAAAGCTGGTTCTTAAGGTTCTTCAAGGAGTTCCATTTGAACCTTTTCATTCCATAGATATCAAACTTCTATCTTGGAAAGTTCCTTTTTGGTAGCTATTTCCTCGGCTCATAGAGTCTCCGAGTTATCTGCGTTGCAATGTGATTCTCCTTATCTGGTTCTCCGTACGGATAAGGTAGTCCTGTGTACCAACCTGGGTTTTTACCTAAGGTGGTATCTAACAAGAATATCACTCAAGAGATTGTTGTTCCATTCTTGTATCCTAATCCTTCTTCAAAGAAGGAACGTCTATTACACAATTTGGACGTGGTTCGTGTTTTAAAGTTTTACTTACAAGCTACTACAGATTTTCATCAAACATTCACCTTGTTTGTTGTCTATTCTGGACAAAGGAGAGGTCAAAGGACTTCAGCAACCTCTCTGTCTTTTTGGTTAAAATCATAATTCATTTAGCTTATGAGACTGCTGGACAGCAGCCTCCTGAAGGGATTACAGCTCATTCTACTAGAGCTGTGGTTTTCACTTGGGCCTTTTTTAAATGTGGCTTCTGTTGAACAGATTACAAGACGGAGTCTTGGTCTGCGTTTCATACTTTTTCAAATTTAACAAATTTGATACCTTGCTTCTTCGGAGGCTATTTTTGGGAGAAAGGTTTTTTTACAGGCAGTGGTAACTTCCGTTTAAGTACCTGCCTTGTCCCTCCCATCATCCGTGTACTTTAGCTTTGGTATTGGTATCCCATAAGTAATGGATGATCCGTGGACTGGATACACTTAACAAGAGAAAACATAATTTATGCTTACCTGATAAATTTATTTCTCTTGTAGTGTATCCAGTCCACGGCCCGCCCTGTCACTTTAAGGCAGGTAATTTTTCCATTAAACTACAGTCACCACTGCACCCTATGGTTTTCCTTTCTCTGCATGTTTTCGGTCAAATGACTGGTAATGGCAGTTAGGGGAGGAGCCATATAGCAGCTTTGCTGTGGGTGGACTCTTGCAACTTCCTGTTGGGAAGGAGAATATATCCCATAAGTAATGGATGATCCGTGGACTGGATACACTACAAGAGAAATAAATTTATCAGGTAAGCATAAATTATGTTATTCTTGAATACGTTTTATTTGGCGCTGAAAAAAAGGTATAATCTTTTTTTTATCTGGGTTGTGTACTCTCCATGTATCATGTAAACAGAAGATCCTAACGAACTTCCAAATCGCCTTAAGAGTTTTTTTGGGGATATGTATATTAGTGTTTGAACTATCTATTTTGGGGAGTAATGGAATATTAAAATCCCCCACTATGAGCAGTTGTCCCACCTGGATGTCCTGAATCAATCGAATGATGGATTTAAAGAAATTGGCCTGACCCTGATTTGGTGCATATATATTGACTATTGTAGTGGGTTTATGGAATAATAACCCACTGATTGCTAAAAACCTTCCTTCCCTATCTTTGTTTTGGTTTATTAATGTAAAGGGAATTGACTTATGTATTAAAATGCTTACACCATTTATTTTTTTCCTCGGATGGGCGCTGTGAAAGTGCTGTGTGTAGTTTTTGTGGTAGTACTTGGGAATATTGCCCCTTTTAAAGTGTGTTTCTTGCAATCCTAAAATGTCCCCTTGTTTTTTCATAAGGTCCTGAAGTGCTAGGGCTCTTTCTCTTGTAAGGTGTATCCAGTCCACGGATTCATCCTTTACTTGTGGGATATTCTCCTTCCCTACAGGAAGTGGCAAAGAGAGCACACAGCAGAGCTGTCCATATAGCTCCCCCTCTAGCTCCACCCCCCAGTCATTCTCTTTGCCGGCTCTAAGCACTAGGGTCTCTCTACGGGAGGGTAAAGTGAATGTGGTGTTAAAATCCAAGCTTTTGAACATCGCTTTCAAAGGAAAGACCCTCTTTGGGCCTGAATTGAAAGAGATTATTTCAGAAATCACCGGGGGAAAAGGCCATGCTCTCCCACAGGACAACTCCTTTAAGGCAAAAAACAAAGCTAATTTCTCCAACATAGGTGTGTCCGGTCCACGGCGTCATCCTTACTTGTGGGATATTCTCTTCCCCAACAGGAAATGGCAAAGAGCCCAGCAAAGCTGGTCACATGATCCCTCCTAGGCTCCGCCTACCCCAGTCATTCTCTTTGCCGTTGTACAGGCAACATCTCCACGGAGATGGCTTAGAGTTTTTTAGTGTTTAACTGTAGTTTTTTAATTATTCAATCAAGAGTTTGTTATTTTGAAATAGTGCTGTTATGTACTATTTACTCAGAAACAGAAAAGAGATGAAGATTTCTGTTTGTATGAGGAAAATGATTTTAGCAACCGTAACTAAAATCCATGGCTGTTCCACACAGGACTGTTGAGAGCAATTAACTTCAGTTGGGGGAACAGTGTGCAGTCTCTTGCTGCTTGAGGTATGACACATTCTAACAAGACGATGTAATGCTGGAAGCTGTCATTTTCCCTATGGGATCCGGTAAGCCATATTTATTACGATCGTAAATAAGGGCTTTACAAGGGCTTATTTAGACTGTAGACTTTTCTGGGCTAAATCGATTCATTATTAGCACATATTTAGCCTTGAGGAATCATTTTATCTGGGTATTTTGATATAATAATATCGGCAGGCACTGTATTAGACACCTTATTTCTTAGGGGCTTTCCCAAAGCATAAGCAGAGTCTCATTTTCGCGCCGGTGTGGCGCACTTGTTTTTGAGAGGCATGGCATGCAGTCGCATGTGAGAGGAGCTCTGATACTTAGAAAAGACTTTCTGAAGGCGTCATTTGGTATCGTATTCCCCTTTGGGCTTGGTTGGGTCTCAGCAAAGCAGATACCAGGGACTGTAAAGGGGTTAAAGCTTATAACGGCTCCGGTTCCGTTATTTTAAGGGTTAAAGCTTCCAAATTTGGGGTGCAATATTTTTAAGGCTTTAAGACACTGTGGTGAAAATTTTGTGATTTTTGAACAATTCCTTCATGTTTTTTCGCAATTGCAGTAACAAAGTGTGTTCAGTTTAAAATTTAAAGTGACAGTAACGGTTTTATTTTAAAACGTTTTTTGTACTTTCTTATCAAGTTTATGCCTGTTTAACATGTCTGAACTACCAGATAGACTGTGTTCTGAATGTGGGGAAGCCAGAATTCCTATTCATTTAAATAAATGTGATTTATGTGATAATGACAATGATGCCCAAGATGATTCCTCAAGTGAGGGGAGTAAGCATGGTACTGCATCATTCCCTCCTTCGTCTACACGAGTCTTGCCCACTCAGGAGGCCCCTAGTACATCTAGCGCGCCAATACTCCTTACTATGCAACAATTAACGGCTGTAATGGATAATTCTGTCAAAAACATTTTAGCCAAAATGAAACCTTGTCAGCGTAAGCGTGGCTGCTCTGTTTTAGTTACTGAAGAGCATGACGACGCTGATATTAATATCTCTGAAGGGCCCCTAATCCAGTTTGAGGGGGCCAGGGAGGTTTTGTCTGAGGGAGAAATTACTGATTCAGGGAACATTTCTCATCAGGCTGAATCTGATGTGATTACATTTAAATTTAAGTTGGAACATCTCCGCATTTTGCTTAAGGAGGTATTATCCACTCTGGATGATTGTGAAAAGTTGGTCATTCCAGAGAAACTATGTAAAATGGACAAGTTCCTAGAGGTGCCGGGGCTCCCAGAAGCTTTTCCTATACCCAAGCGGGTGGCGGACATTGTTAATAAAGAATGGGAAAGGCCCGGTATTCCTTTCGTCCCTCCCCCCATATTTAAAAAATTGTTTCCTATAGTCGACCCCAGAAAGGACTTATGGCAGTCAGTCCCCAAGGTCGAGGGAGCGGTTTCTACTTTAAACAAACGCACCACTATACCCATAGAGGATAGTTGTGCTTTCAAAGATCCTATGGATAAAAAATTAGAAGGCTTGCTTAAAAAGATGTTTGTTCAGCAGGGTTACCTTCTACAACCCATTTCATGCATTGTCCCTGTCACTACAGCTGCATATTTCTGGTTTGATGAACTGATTAAGGTGCTCGATAGTGATTCTCCTCCTTATGAGGAGATTATGGACAGAATCAATGCTCTCAAATTGGCTAATTCTTTCACTCTAGACGCCACTTTGCAAGTGGCTAGGTTAGCGGCTAAGAATTCTGGGTTTGCTATTGTGGCGCGCAGAGCGCTTTGGTTGAAATCTTGGTCGGCTGATGCGTCTTCCAAGAACAAGTTACTAAATATTCCTTTCAAGGGGAAAACGCTGTTTGGCCCTGACTTGAAAGAGATTATCTCTGACATCACTGGGGGTAAGGGCCACGCCCTTCCTCAGGATAGGCCTTTCAAGGCAAAAAATAGACCTAATTTTCGTCCCTTTCGTAAAAACGGACCAGCCCAAAGTGCTACGTCCTCTAAGCAAGAGGGTAATACTTCTCAAGCCAAGCCAGCTTGGAGACCAATGCAAGGCTGGAACAAGGGAAAGCAGGCCAAGAAACCTGTCACTGCTACCAAGACAGCATGAAATATTGGCCCCCGATCCGGGACCGGATCTGGTGGGGGGCAGACTCTCTCTCTTCGCTCAGGCTTGGGCAAGAGATGTTCTGGATCCTTGGGCGCTAGAAATAGTCTCCCAGGGTTATCTTCTGGAATTCAAGGGACTTCCCCCAAGGGGGAGGTTCCACAGGTCTCAGTTGTCTTCAGACCACATAAAAAGACAGGCGTTCTTACATTGTGTAGAAGACCTGTTAAAAATGGGAGTGATTCATCCTGTTCCATTAAGAGAACAAGGGACGGGGTTCTACTCCAATCTGTTCATAGTTCCCAAAAAAGAGGGAACGTTCAGACCAATCTTAGATCTCAAGATCTTAAACAAATTTCTCAAGGTCCCATCTTTCAAGATGGAAACCATTCGAACTATCCTTCCTTCCATCCAGGAAGGTCAATTCATGACCACGGTGGATTTAAAGGATGCGTATCTACATATTCCTATCCACAAGGAACATCATCGGTTCCTAAGGTTTGCATTCCTGGACAAACATTACCAGTTTGTGGCGCTTCCTTTCGGATTAGCCACTGCTCCAAGGATTTTCACAAAGGTACTAGGGTCCCTTCTAGCGGTACTAAGACCAAAGGGCATTGCAGTAGTACCTTACCTGGACGACATTCTGATTCAAGCGTCGTCCCTCCCTCGAGCAAAGGCTCACACGGACATCGTCCTGGCCTTTCTCAGATCTCACGGCTGGAAAGTGAACGTGGAAAAGAGTTCTCTATCCCCGTCAACAAGGGTTCCCTTCTTGGGAACAATTATAGACTCCTCAGTAATGAGGATTTTTCTAACAGAGGCCAGAAAGACAAAGCTTCTGGACTCTTGTCGGATACTTCATTCCGTTCCTCTTCCTTCCGTAGCTCAGTGCATGGAAGTGATCGGGTTGATGGTAGCGGCAATGGACATAGTTCCTTTTGCGCGCATTCATCTAAGACCATTACAACTGTACATGCTCAGTCAGTGGAATGGGGACTATACAGACTTGTCTCCAAAGATACTAGTAAATCAGAGGACCAGAGACTCACTCCGTTGGTGGCTGTCCCTGGACAACCTGTCACGAGGGATGACATTCCGCAGACCAGAGTGGGTCATTGTCACGACCGACGCCAGTCTGATGGGCTGGGGCGCGGTCTGGGGATCCCTGAAAGCTCAGGGTCTTTGGTCTCGGGAAGAATCTCTTCTACCGATAAATATTCTGGAACTGAGAGCGATATTCAATGCTCTCAAGGCTTGGCCTCAGCTAGCGAGGACCAAGTTCATTCGGTTTCAATCAGACAACATGACGACTGTTGCGTACATCAACCATCAGGGGGGAACAAGGAGTTCCCTAGCGATGGAAGAAGTGACCAAGATTATTCTATGGGCGGAGTCTCACTCCTGCCACCTGTCTGCTATCCACATCCCGGGAGTGGAAAATTGGGAAGCGGATTTTCTGAGTCGTCAGACATTGCATCCGGGGGAGTGGGAACTCCATCCGGAAATCTTTGCCCAAGTCACTCAACTATGGGGCATTCCAGACATGGATCTGATGGCCTCTCGTCAGAACTTCAAAGTTCCTTGCTACGGGTCCAGATCCAGGGATCCCAAGGCGGCTCTAGTGGATGCACTAGTAGCACCTTGGACCTTCAAACTAGCTTATGTGTTCCCGCCGTTTCCTCTCATCCCCAGGCTGGTAGCCAGGATCAATCAGGAGAGGGCGTCGGTGATCTTGATAGCTCCTGCGTGGCCACGCAGGACTTGGTATGCAGATCTGGTGAATATGTCATCGGCTCCACCTTGGAAGCTACCTTTGAGACGAGACCTTCTTGTTCAGGGTCCGTTCGAACATCCGAATCTGGTTTCACTCCAGCTGACTGCTTGGAGATTGAACGCTTGATTTTATCGAAGCGAGGTTTCTCAGATTCTGTTATCGATACTCTTGTTCAGGCCAGAAAGCCTGTAACTAGAAAGATTTACCACAAAATTTGGAAAAAATATATCTGTTGGTGTGAATCTAAAGGATTCCCTTGGGACAAGGTTAAGATTCCTAGGATTCTATCCTTCCTTCAAGAAGGATTGGAAAAAGGATTATCGGCAAGTTCCCTGAAGGGACAGATTTCTGCCTTGTCGGTGTTACTTCACAAAAAACTGGCAGCTGTGCCAGATGTTCAAGCCTTTGTTCAGGCTCTGGTTAGAATCAAGCCTGTTTACAAACCTTTGACTCCTCCTTGGAGTCTCAATTTAGTTCTTTCAGTTCTTCAGGGGGTTCCGTTTGAACCCTTACATTCCGTTGATATTAAGTTATTATCTTGGAAAGTTTTGTTTTTAGTTGCAATTTCTTCTGCTAGAAGAGTTTCAGAATTATCTGCTCTGCAGTGTTCTCCTCCTTATCTGGTGTTCCATGCAGATAAGGTGGTTTTACGTACTAAACCTGGTTTTCTTCCAAAAGTTGTTTCTAACAAAAACATTAACCAGGAGATTATCGTACCTTCTCTGTGTCCGAAACCAGTTTCAAAGAAGGAACGCTTGTTGCACAATTTGGATGTTGTTCGCGCTCTAAAATTCTATTTAGACGCTACAAAGGATTTTAGACACACATCTTCCTTGTTTGTTGTTTACTCAGGTAAAAGGAGAGGTCAAAAAGCAACTTCTACCTCTCTCTCTTTTTGGATTAAAAGCATCATCAGATTGGCTTACGAGACTGCCGGACGGCAGCCTCCCGAAAGAATCACAGCTCATTCCACTAGGGCTGTGGCTTCCACATGGGCCTTCAAGAACGAGGCTTCTGTTGATCAGATATGTAGGGCAGCGACTTGGTCTTCACTGCACACTTTTACCAAATTTTACAAGTTTGATACTTTTGCTTCTTCTGAGGCTATTTTTGGGAGAAAGGTTTTGCAAGCCGTGGTGCCTTCCATTTAGGTGACCTGATTTGCTCCCTCCCTTCATCCGTGTCCTAAAGCTTTGGTATTGGTTCCCACAAGTAAGGATGACGCCGTGGACCGGACACACCTATGTTGGAGAAAACAGAATTTATGTTTACCTGATAAATTTCTTTCTCCAACGGTGTGTCCGGTCCACGGCCCGCCCGGGGTTTTTAATCAGGTCTGATAATTTATTTTCTTTAACTACAGTCACCACGGTACCATATGGTTTCTCCTATGCTATTATTCCTCCTTAACGTCGGTCGAATGACTGGGGTAGGCGGAGCCTAGGAGGGATCATGTGACCAGCTTTGCTGGGCTCTTTGCCATTTCCTGTTGGGGAAGAGAATATCCCACAAGTAAGGATGACGCCGTGGACCGGACACACCGTTGGAGAAAGAAATTTATCAGGTAAACATAAATTCTGTTTTTCGTTCCTTTCGTAATTTCAGGAGCGGCCCCGCTTCATCCTCTCCGGCTGCAAAGCAAGAGGGTAACGCTTCACAGCCCAAGGCAACCTGGAAACCTTACCAGGGCTGGAATAAGGGTAAACAGGCCAAAAAGCCTGCAGCTGCCACCAAGACAGCATGAAGGGGTAGCCCCCGATCCGGGACCGGATCTAGTAGGGGGCAGACTCTCTCTCTTCGCTCAGGCCTGGGCAAGAGATGTACACGATCCTTGGGCATTAGAGATTGTATCCCAGGGATATCTTCTAGAATTCAAGGACTCTCCCCCAAGGGGAAGGTTCCACATTTCTCGTCTGTCTACAGATCAGACAAAGAAAGAGGCGTTTTTACGCTGTGTAGAAGATCTACATACAATGGGAGTGATCCACCCAGTTCCAATTGCGGAACAAGGGTTGGGTTTTTACTCAAACCTGTTTGTGGTTACCAAAAAGAGGGAACTTTCAGACCCATCCTGGATCTAAAAATTCTAAACAGATTCCTCAGAGTCCCATCATTCAAAATGGAGACCATTCGGACAATCTTACCAATGATCCAGGAAGGTCAATATATGACCACCGTGGATCTAAAGGATGCATACCTACATATCCCTATCCACAAAGATCATCACCAGTTTCTCAGGTTCACTTTTCTGGACAAGCATTACCAGTTTGTGGCTCTTCCCTTCGGCTTAGCCACTGCTCCCAGAATTTTCACAAAGGTGCTAGGGTCCCTCCTGGCGGTTCTAAGACCGTGGGGCATAGCAGTGGCGCCTTACCTAGACGACATCTTAATTCAGGCGCCGTCTTTTCAAGGAGCCAAGTCTCACACGGAGATTGTATTGGCCTTTCTAAGGTCTCATGGGTGGAAGGTGAACATCAAAAAGAGTTCTCTTTCCCCTCTCACAAGGGTTCCCTTCTTAGGGACTCTAATAGACTCGGTAGAAATGAAAATATTTCTGACGGAGGTCAGAAAGTTAAAGCTCTTAACTACTTGCCAAGTTCTTCATTCCATTCCCCGGCCATCTGTAGCTCAGTGCATGGAGACAATTGGATTAATGATAGCAGCAATGGACATAGTCCCTTTTGCTCGGATACACCTCAGACCACTGCAACTATGCATGCTCAAACAGTGGAATGGGGATTATGCAGATTTGTCTCCTCAAATTCAGTTGGACCAGGAGACCAGAGATTCTCTTTTCTGGTGGTTGTCTCAGGATCACCTGTCTCAGGGAATATGTTTCCGCAGACCAGAGTGGATCATTGTAACAACCGATGCCAGTCTGTTAGGCTGGGGTGCGGTCTGGGCCTCCCTGAAAGCTCAGGGCTTATGGTCTCGGGAAGAAACGCTTCTCCCAATAAACATTCTGGAACTGAGGGCGATATTCAACACTCTTCAGGCATGGCCTCAACTAGCTGCAGCCAAATTCATCAGATTTCAGTCGGACAACATCACGACTGTAGCTTACGTCAATCATCAGGGGGGAACAAAGAGTTCCCTAGCGATGAGGGAAGTAACCAAAATAATCAGGTGGGCGGAGGATCACTCCTGCCATCTCTCAGCAATTCACATCCCAGGAGTAGACAACTGGGAGGCGGATTTTCTAAGTCGTCAGACTTTTCACCCGGGGGAGTGGGAACTCCGCCCGGAGGTTTTTGCCCAGCTGACTCAGCTATGGGGCACTCCAGAGTTGGATCTGATGGCGTCCCGTCAGAACGCCAAACTTCCTCTCTACGGGTCCGGGACCCCAAGGCGGTATTGATAGATGCTCTAGCGGCGCCTTGGTCCTTCAATCTGGCTTATGTTTTTCCACCGTTTCCCCTTCTCCCTCGTCTGGTCGCCAGAATCAAGCAGGAGAGGGCTTCGGTGATTTTGATAGCGCCTGCGTGGCCACGCAGGACTTGGTATGCAGACCTAGTGGACATGTCATCTGTCCCACCATGGACACTGCCAATGAGGCAGGATCTTCTAATACAGGGTACGTTCAAGCATCCAAATCTAGTTTCTCTATATCTGACTGCTTGGAGATTGAACGCTTAATTCTATCAAAGCGTGGTTTCTCTGAGTCAGTTATAGATACTCTGATTCAGGCTAGAAAGCCTGTCACCAGGAAAATCTACCATAAGATATGGCGGAAATATCTTTGTTGGTGTGAATCCAAGGGTTACTCATGGAGTAAGATTAGGATTCCCAGGATATTGTCTTTCCTCCAAGAAGGATTGGAGAAAGGATTGTCAGCTAGTTCCTTAAAAGGACAGATATCTGCTCTGTCTATCCTTTTACACAAGCGTCTGGCAGAGGTACCAGACGTTCAAGCGTTTGCTCAGGCTTTAGTCAGAATCAAGCCTGTTTTTAAACCTGTGGCTCCGCCATGGAGCCTAAATCTAGTTCTTTCAGTTCTTCAAGGGGTTCCGTTTGAACCTTTACATTCCATAGATATTAAGTTGTTATCTTGGAAAGTTTTGTTTTTGGTAGCTATCTCTTCTGCTCGAAGAGTTTCAGAATTATCTGCCTTACAGTGTGATTCACCTTACCTGGTGTTCCACGCACATAAGGTAGTTTTGCGTACCAAGCCTGGTTTTCTTCCTAAAGTTGTTTCTAACAAGAATATTAACCAGGAAATAGTTGTTCCTTCTCTGTGTCCTAACCCTTCTTTGAAGAAGGAACGACTGTTACACAATCTTGATGTGGTTCATGCTTTAAAGTTCTATTTAAAAGCAACTAAAGATTTCAGACAAACATCTTCCTTGTTTGTTATCTATTCTGGTAAGAGGAGAGATCAGAAAGCGACTGCTACCTCTCTTTCCCTTTGGCTGAAAAGCATCATCCGTTTGGCTTATGAGACTGCTGGCCAGCAGCCTCCTGCAACAATTACTGCTAATTCTACCAGAGCAGTGGCTTCCACATGGGCTTTTAAAAATGAGGCTTCTGTTGAACACATTTGTAAGGCAGTGACTTGGTCTTCACTGCATACTTTTTCCAAATTTTATAAATTCGATACTTTTGCTTCTTCGGAGGCTATTTTTGGGAGAAAGGTTTTGCAAGCCGTGGTGCCTTCCTTTTAAGGTACCTGTCTTGTTCCCTCCCTTCATCCGTGTCCTAAAGCTTTGGTATTGGTATCCCACAAGTAAAGGATTAATCCGTGGACTGGATACACCTTACAAGAGAAAACAGAATTTATGCTTACCTGATAAATTACTTTCTCTTGTGGTGTATCCAGTCCACGGCCCGCCCTGGCAATTAAGTCAGGTAAAAAATTTTTTGTTTAAACTACAGTCACCACTGCACCCTATGGTTTCTCCTTTTTCTTCCTAACCTTTGGTCGAATGACTGGGGGGTGGAGCTAGAGGGGGAGCTATATGGACAGCTCTGCTGTGTGCTCTCTTTGCCACTTCCTGTAGGGAAGGAGAATATCCCACAAGTAATGGACTGGATACACCACAAGAGAAAGTAATTTATCAGGTAAGCATAAATTCTGTTTTTTTGAGGACTATTAAATCCCTTCACATTTTGTGATATTAAGTGTATCCTAGACTCTTCCTTCATGTCTTGTAGTATACCCGTATCTGCTTTAAAAAGGTAACCATCACTGCCAAAACATCATAAAAACAAAACTTAATAAAAACAAATTTAACTAAATCTAACCTAAAATTGGTTATCGAGGGGGACATAACCAATAAGAATTCCATTTGGAACTCTGTCTGCCCAGACATAACTTATAAATAAAACTATAAACAGGTTGTATTTAATATCTCACTTCTAAAAGCTATGCATAAAACTATTTCCACAGATAACTTGAGAAACTGAGGCTTTATCGCCTAAAAAATAAAAAGGATACAATTATGAGCCAATGTAGGCCACCTGTGAAAAAACAACTGTTCATCACTTTGTGCCACAGCTGAAGTATGAAATTATCTCTTCCGCTGGACTTTTTGCCAATCTGATCTTTTGGGCTGAGGAGCCTCTTTGTTTGTAGAGATAACTTGTTCTGAGTTTTTTCCTGAATCCTGCTTGATAGGAGGGATCTCTAGCTTGCGGCAACAGTCTATCATCTCTGACGGAGTTTTACACGTTACTCTTCTATTATTCCATGTTACCATTAGCTGAAATGGATGGTTCCATCTATACTTGATATTCAAGGATCTCAGATGGGATGTTAATGGAGACAGTTCTTTCCGTCTCTGAAGGGTCCTGGTGGAAAGATCAGCATATATATGCAGATTGACATCCTCAAATTGTATAGGTTGTTTCTCTCTGGCGTTTTTCATGATTTGTTCCTTGACAGAATATTTGGTGATTCTGACAATAGTGTCTCTTGGTGGAGCCCCTTCCTGCGGAGAGGGCCTGAGAGCTCTATGTGCCCTGTCTATTTCCACTGGTGAAGAGTATTCCTGATTTCTTAAGGTTGAGAACAAGGCTTGTAGGTATTGGGGTAGATCTGATGCTTGGATTGCTTCTGGGATACCTCTAATTCTTATATTATGCCTTCTAGACCTATTCTCTAGGTCTTCCAATTTGTCTTCCATTTGTTGAATAGCGGTATCCTGTTGTTCCATCTGCATTTTTATTTTGACTGTATCCGCTTTGTGCGCACTGCAGTCCTCTTCCAGTTTTTCCACTCTGTTGCCAATGTCTGAGATGTCCTTCTTTAAATCTGAGATTTCATCCTTAATGCACTGTTTTACCTGTACGAGTAAAGATGCAAAATCTTTTTTGGATGGAAGTGATGAAAACAGTGCCTTTGGGACACACACAGTAGCCTTGTCTGCATCTGAGTCAGATTCTGAGTTGGATGACACTTGTTGCTGTTTAGGAGATGTGGAAGGAGATAATTCTGTCAGCTGTGTATTTACAGCCTTGAAAAAGTGATCCACAGACGGTGTGGTTGACCCCTTGGGTATAGCCTTTTTCTCTCTATCTTTATGTGGCATTTTCCTAGGTGACATGCTCCTCAACTGTGCAGGACCCACCCAGTAAGAATAAATATAGCTGAAACTGACAAAAATTAACTGTGGCTCTTTTTTAACACTTAGGCAAAGTAGCTGTAGACAGGGGTTATCTTTAAACCTTCCTAGAATGAGTAATGCCTAAGGGAAATGTGAAGGCTCAGTTCTGTCAGTTTTTTGTAGGCTTTTTTTTTTTTTTTTTTTTTTTATTAAATTTTATAACGTTTACATTAACAAAGCTGAAACAGGGATTCAGTACAACAATATGTGAAAGACAATCAACAGTATCACAATGTTATATTCTATTATGGCTAGTAGAGCTATTTGTTTCCTTTATCAAGAACATAACTATCTGAAATGTAAATAATTAAACTGATCTTCAATGATCCCTTTTTAGGTCAGAATAAGAAAAACAAAAAACAAAACAAAAAGGAACCTCCATTAAATTAAGAATGGAGGTTTGCTGCTGCGCTACTTTCTCCTAGCTATTTCATTCTCTTTTTCCCCCCCTGCTCCTATATCTCTGAGACCATAACATTATTCCAGATGCTTCAAGTTGTCCCTAGATACTCTTCCCATAAAAATACTATAGAGTGATATTCTTCAATACGGTTAGTGTGCTGATAATGATATTTTTCTAGTGATAACACCTTAGACACCTGTTCTCTCCATTCTTGTGCTGTGGGTACCCTCGTGCTTTTCCAGAGCCTAGGTATCAATTGTCTGGCGCTATTTAACATAATATAAAGCAGTGTGGCTCTCAGTTTACATTTTATTTTAGGGACCTTGTTTAGTAATAGTACAAACGGGCTGCATTCCAATTGGATTGTTATTACCTTCTTTATTTCCAAATGGATATCATTCCAGTATGGAGTTATTAAAGGACACCCCCACCATATATGTGATAGGTTTCCCTCTTGTTCACAGCCCCTCCAGCATAACTTGTTGGTGTTTTGGATAAATTCCAGCTAGTCTTTTGGGGGTTAGATACCATCTGGTAAGCAGTTTTATATTAGTTTCTGTAGCATTCATAGAGGATGGGGCTTTTCCCATTTGTTGAAAAACTGTCTGCCATTCTGTAGTTCCCTCTCCCATATTTTAGTGTATGCCGGTAGCTGTTTTGAGTGCATCGCTATTAGTAGTTTATATGAACGAGACAACCCTTTCTTCGAAGTGTCTGAGGAGTAGCAAATTGATTCAAATGGGGTAAGTGGTCTGAGAAGGTCTGTTTTCTTTTTGCTATGTCCTATATAATGTGAAAGTTGTAAATATTCATACCAGTTCTGATCTTTGAGTATGTTTTTATCTGACAGTTCTGTCTTAGTTAGTAGTCTACCATTTTCTAAAATTGAATATATTGGCACACAGCAATGTATAGTCATAGTTTTTCCCCTTATCTTGTTATGTCCTATCGGGGATTCAGTGTTTGTTAATAAAGGGGTTAAAGGGGCTGGAACAGAAGAAATATCTTTTTTGTTTTTTAATATTGAGTCCCACACGTCGAGTGTTTCTATCACTATACCTGGTGTTGTTCCACCCAACTTCCTCTGTGATTTATTGAGCCAACAGAGGCTGCCCAGGCTGATTGTGTTAGTTATGTTATGTTCTAGCTTTACCCATTCTTTGTTATCAGAGTGCTTACACCAGTCTATAATTCTAGTTAACATAGACGCCTGTTTATAACACATCAGATTGGGCACTCCTAGGCCCCCGTTACATCTATCTCTATATAGGATTTTCTTTGAGACCCTCGGCATTTTATTCTGCCAGATAAATGAATTTACATTAGCTTGGATTCTATTCAGGTACGTTTTCGGTAGCGTGATAGGCACCGTTTGGAAGATATATAATATTCGAGGTAAGAATGACATCTTAAAGGCATGTATTCTACCAAGCCAGGAAAGGTATTTATTTTTCCATCCATTAATCTCCGTCTGAAGCTCTGTTATCAATTTCATATAGTTTAGTGTGAAGAGCTCCTCTTTAGTTTTTGCAATTTGTATGCCTAAGTATGTCAGGGAGTTTTTCTGGATAGTAAATAGGAAATGGTTCCTGATATATTGTAGCAGAGCGTCGGGTACCGACACTCCTAGGATCTCAGACTTAGTCGTATTAATTTTAAAATATGAGTGGGAACTATATATGTCAAATTCCAGCTGTAATGCTTTAAGGGATAACATCGGGTTGGTCAGTGTCAATAAGATATCATCCGCATAGAGTGATAGTTTATAATGTGTGTCTTGGATTTTGAGACCTTCTATATCAGGATTTTGGCGTATTTTGGAAGCCAATACCTCCATAGCTAGCACAAATAAAAGGGGGGATAAAGGGCATCCCTGCCTGGTTCCGTTTCTAATATTAATGGTATTTGAGAGGGAATCATTTAACCTGACTCTAGCCGAGGGGTTATTATATAATGCAAAGATCTTATCTAGCATATGTGGTCCAATGCCGAATCTAATAAGAGTTTGTTGCAGAAACACCCAACTCAGCCTGTCAAAGGCTTTCTCCGCATCGATACTCAAAAATATCGTAGGTATCTTTTCTTTGTGTACATATTCCATGAGGTTAATGGTTTTTACCGTATTATCCCGTGCCTCACGGGACGGAACAAAACCGTCTGGTTTAAATGTATTAGCTCTGGCAGGTATCTGTTAAGTCTTGTGGCTAGAATCTTCGCGTATACCTTCACATCTACATTTAGTAAAGATATAGGCCGAAAATTGGACGGGGTATTCGCTGGTTTCCCAGGTTTGGGTAGCACAGTAATATGTGCTTCTAGCATAGTGGGTGGGAATGTAGTGTCCTGAGATATTTGATTAAAAATTCTTTGTAAGTGTGGCAACAGGATAGGGGAGAATTTTTTATAGTATTGTACTGAATAGCCATCAGGGCCTGGGCTTTTCCCTGAGTTTAGGTTTTTAATGGCTAATGCTATCTCCTCAGCCGTTATTGGGCTTTCCAGATCTTTGGATTGGTCTACTGATAGCTGGGGCAATTGGCATTCCTCTAGGTAAGATTGCACATCCGGTATTGTGGTATTATGTGTTTCTTCCCTCTCTATATTATAGAGCTTCGAATAGTACGCCTCAAATTGAGACAAAATGTCTGGTGTGGTTTTCACTTTTTGGTTATTGGATGTATTGATTTCATGTACATATGTTTTGAGTTTTTTAAGTTTTAAGGCTCTCGCTAGCAACTTCCCACTCCTGTTACTTTCATAGTGGTAACATTGTTTAAACTTTAGAGTCATCAAATTATATTCTTTGGTTAATAGGTCCCTCAGGGCTTCCCTAGCCTTTAGTAGGTCCTCCAGCAATTTTTCATTATGTGGATCCTGTTTGTGTTTAAATTCTATTTGGGATAGTGTGTTGGATAGATCTTTATAGTGTTGTCTAGATGTCTGCTTCATATGTGATTTATACTTAATGAACTCTCCCCTCATAAAGCATTTATGTGCTTCCCACACCATAAATGGGTTGCTTTCTGCTTGTGCATTTATTGTGAAGTATTCTTTCATTGATCTAGTCAATTTTTCTACATATATGGGGTTATTTAGTAGGGAATCGTCTAGCCTCCATTTAAAGGAAAGGGTTGGTGCATTAGGCCAGCTGAGTTGGGTTATCACTGCAGAGTGGTCTGACCATGTTGTATGTGATATTCTTGAGTTGCATACAGTCGTTAGACCTTTTTGATTTGTCAGGATGTAGTCTATTCGACTATAAGAATGGTGTGGTGATGAAAAAAAGGTGTAGTCTTTTTTGGAGGGGTTTACAAACCTCCAGACATCGTATAAATTGTGGTCTCTCATCAATTTCCCCAAGTATTTGGTTATATAGTTTGAGGTTCTTTTTGTGGTGTATGAACTATCCATGTGGGGTTCTATTGTAGTGTTCAGATCCCCTCCTATGAATGTCACTCCTCTTGAGAAGTCAATTATCTTATTAAAGGTTTTTTTAAGGAATGGGAGTTGCCTCACGTTAGGTGCGTATATGTTTATCAGAGTTACCGGGCTTCCATAAAGGAGCCCAAACACTCCTAGGAATCTACCTTCTGTATCTGATGTGGTCTGTATATGTTTAAAGGGAGTATCTTTGTGTATTAGGATGCTAACCCCACATCTCTTAGTTTCAGCAGAGCTATGGTAGTGCTGAGTATAACGTGACCCAAAATATTTAGGCTCATTCCTTTTTTTAAAATGGGTCTCTTGGAGGAATATTATATCCCCTTTCTTCTTGTATATGTCTAGTAGGGCTATTGACCTCTTCTGCGGGGAGTTTAGTCCCTTCGCATTTTGGGAGATGAGGTTAATCTGTTTATTCATACTAATCTTCCTGAGGTGTAAGGTATATTAGAACCAGTGTAGTTATTATACCCCCTATGTGTGGTACTAAGTTCTAACTATATTATGTAGCGCAGCAGCTTGAATGCCAGTCAAGGTCAAAAGAGAAAAAAAAAAGAGAAAGCAAAAGGCAAGATAAAAGCAAATTCAAATAACAATACAAACAATTTATAAAAAACAAAAAAAAACAAAGCAATAACAATAGCTTCTTTCGTCTTGTATCTGTTGCAGAAAGCTAGTTAAATGCAATCTACACCTTGCTAAAAGTTGCTATGTGGTACTTATTATATTACTTATATATCTAGCAATAGATCTTATAATTAGCTGTTATTCAACATAGAGGTGTAAACCAACAATAAACCTGTATCATTAGTAGCATATATTGTTACTAATTGTATAAATATATGTATGGAGTCAGTAACGTAACTTTAAATATAACATATTTTCAACTTTTATGTTTGGGGCTTTCATGAACGATTAAAGTATTAGCCACCAGGTACGGTTAATAGTCACTTCAAGGAGTTCATGTACATTTTAAAATTCAAAGTCTGTATGTATGTTCATATTTTACCCATCCAGACGTATCACGACATGTTCATCCTTCGGCTGAAGTGGCCTCCCTGGGAGTTTGGGCTATTCTTTTTGTTTGTGGTGGTTGCAGTTTCTCAGGGGAGCTATCCTCATTAGAGTAAGGCAATTTATGTCTTTTGTTGATATCTTTGGGACGTTTCTTCCTTTGCGGCATCGGTTGTGGGTCGTTGTCTTCTGGGTCTATAGGAGGATCTAGATCCAGAGCAGCACAAAAGTCTGGAATCTCTGAAGTCCTGGTGCAGGAAAGTTTTCTGTTCCCATGTAGAACATATAAGTGGAATGGGAAACCCCATCTATATAATATTTTTTTGCTCCTGAGCAAGGCCGTTAATGGCGCAAGTTCTTTTCTTCTCTGTAGTGTCCGCTGTGACAGATCAGCGTAAAATTGAAGAACGGTGCCCCTAAATTTCACTGGTTGGTTTCTGCGGGACAAATTGAGAATTTCCTCTTTCTCCATAAATTGTTTGAACTTTATTATTATGTCTCTGGGTGGAGCTTTGTCTGATGGTCTGGGCCTCAGGGCCCTATGTGCTCTGTCCCAGTTTATTTCCCTGGACGATGTTTCTCCTCTCAGGTGGGCAAACAGTGCTGGGAGGTAGGTGGGCAGGTCCTTTGGTAGTATAGACTCAGGGATACCTCTGATACGTAGGTTCTTTCTGCGTCCCCTATTCTCGAGGTCCTCTATTTTATCGTGGAGGGTCTCTATTAGGTCAGCTTGCGAAGTTGAGGTTTCCTGAAGTTGATGCACTTCTTCTTGTATGTTATTTGTATAATCTTCAAGGGTATCTACCCGAAACCCTATAGTGTGCATTTCCTGTTTTTTTCTTTTTGTTTGTGGTGGTTGCAGTTTCTCAGGGGAGCTATCCTCATTAGAGTAAGGCAATTTATGTCTTTTGTTGATATCTTTGGGACGTTTCTTCCTTTGCGGCATCGGTTGTGGGTCGTTGTCTTCTGGGTCTATAGGAGGATCTAGATCCAGAGCAGCACAAAAGTCTGGAATCTCTGAAGTCCTGGTGCAGGAAAGTTTTCTGTTCCCATGTAGAACATATAAGTGGAATGGGAAACCCCATCTATATAATATTTTTTTGCTCCTGAGCAAGGCCGTTAATGGCGCAAGTTCTTTTCTTCTCTGTAGTGTCCGCTGTGACAGATCAGCGTAAAATTGAAGAACGGTGCCCCTAAATTTCACTGGTTGGTTTCTGCGGGACAAATTGAGAATTTCCTCTTTCTCCATAAATTGTTTGAACTTTATTATTATGTCTCTGGGTGGAGCTTTGTCTGATGGTCTGGGCCTCAGGGCCCTATGTGCTCTGTCCCAGTTTATTTCCCTGGACGATGTTTCTCCTCTCAGGTGGGCAAACAGTGCTGGGAGGTAGGTGGGCAGGTCCTTTGGTAGTATAGACTCAGGGATACCTCTGATACGTAGGTTCTTTCTGCGTCCCCTATTCTCGAGGTCCTCTATTTTATCGTGGAGGGTCTCTATTAGGTCAGCTTGCGAAGTTGAGGTTTCCTGAAGTTGATGCACTTCTTCTTGTATGTTATTTGTATAATCTTCAAGGGTATCTACCCGAAACCCTATAGTGTGCATTTCCTGTTTCAGTTCCGCCATTTCTTCTCTCATACATGTCCTGACTATCTCTGCTATGTCCTGTTTTGAGGCCAAGGAGGACAAAACAGACGCTGGTATCTGTGAGAAGGTTTCTGGTGTTTTCTGAGTCCTAATGGGCGATTGTAAGGTTGGTGAGGTCCCTCCTGCTTGTTCTTGCTCCATTGAGGTGGAGTGCTGGCTTGCGGGGTTAAAAAAGGATTCCACACTAGGACCTTTCGTGTGTATAAGTTTTGTAGCTTTTAGAGGCTTCATTAATCTCTTAGATGTCATTTTGGGGCCCTTCAGGAACAAACTTTGTAGTTTGATTTATATTTTTGTTAGATTAGAATTTCTGTGTGATGTTAAATCATAGGCAGTCTATGTTTCTTAAGCTTGTGGCCTTAACGTGCGCCTCTTTCACACATATGTCCACTGCTGAATGCAATAAATTTGGTTAGGTTATGGGCTTTTCTTCAAAAGTAATATCCTTTCACCAGTTGTGCTTTATGGCACGCTTTGTAAGTAATTATTTAAGATAGAGTTTCTGTCTTTTATTCTCTTTTCCCACCTGTTTCCTTCACCTCTGTTTTGTATATGCTGTCCCAGCAGCTAGATGTGGCTTAGTATAATCTTCACTGCTTAATTTTGCTGCGCCACAGTAGTTAGGCCTAGCCCCCTACCACCGGAGTTATGGGCCAATTATCCCTGCAGTAACCAAGTCCCGGTTATCAAAATTTTAACAGATTTCAAGTACCCGGTAAGTATGGGGCCACTATCTCTTTTGTATGATCTACCCGGATCTTGTACTGGCTCTGTAGTAGGTCTTAATCATATGTTTTGGTGTCGCACTTACTTTCTGTGGGCTCCACGGATTATCCGCCCGCCTGTAAGGTGATCACCGGGTCTCGCGGCACTGAATGTTCATACCCGGTATTTCCGGTTCATATGCTGGGCTCCTCCGTAACTGTTAGGCGAGATGTTAGTGGTTCATGCCGCAGCTTTAAGGTAAGCTCTTTCCCGCTCTCCTGCCGCCTCTTCTGATAACGGCCTCACTGTATTAGCCGATGCGATGTAGATTCTGCCTTGTAATGTCCCTGGCTTAGGCTCTGTACTTTACTGGTGCTGTGCTCTGGCTCCAATTATATGATATGTAGGCTCATATGCTGTTCTTTACTTTATTATGCATGCTGGTTTACGGAGCTATGGAGTTATGCTGCCATCTTAGCAGCGGCCAGCTCCGCCCCCCCCCTTTTGTAGGCTTTTTAAATATGTAGGCGTGTGGTATAGATACAAGCGTCGTTAAACATAAAGGGCTGTTACACCATTATCTTGTGTAGCTTTCTTTGCAGGTGATGTTATAAGGGTGATTTGTTCATTTTTACAATGCCTGTCTCATAGCAAATACTGCACAGATCGTGTGTCACGATGAGCAAAACAGCATACAGAGCTCTCCTTTCACAAGGCTGTTGACTTACTTTCTTAGAGGTGTCGTTTGTCTCAAAATGGCGAACGCCATGTGTGCATTATAAGTATAGAGAAAGCTCCCCAGTCTAATATAACAGAGCGTGGAATAACTTAGAGAGTAAGCACAATCACCTCACATATTACTTCAGAGGGCTCGTTACAGATTGCTCAGTGAACTCTTGTTAGTATTCTGATCTCTGCGACAGCCTTCTGCTATGGCAAATATCGCTCCGTGTAGCTGCGTGATAATGCACAGAGTTACCTCACTTCCGTGTCGCCTGGTCTGTTCCGTGTCACTTAGTGAGCTCAGTGTCTATGCCGGTCTGGTCAAACTTGCTGCCTATAGCATAATGGGCTTTTTGCTGGGCTGATGTTCCGGAGCTCACTTAATGTGCGGCCATCTCCTGTGAGTGCCGACTCCGCCCCCGGAGTACGCTATTTTTTATTGAAATAAGGCTTATCAGGGCTGATGCGTTTATATTTTAGGGTTCCACATGGCACTTAATATAATAGGCATTGCTTATTCACAGACCGCTTCCCATGCGGCTGGTGGTGTTTATTTTCCATCGTACATTATGGGCGGGGCCTAATTTTCACGCCTCAGTGCGCAGTTAGAGCCGGAGAGTACAGCCATTACTCCGATTAGGACCAGATTGTGAGGCTGCATCAGTTTGTTCTCACATAATAAAGATTGTTAATGACTTGTGCTGTTATTACTAGTCTGTTTAACATGTCTGACAATGAAGAAAGTCTGTGTTCTATGTGTTTAGAAGCCATTGTGGAACCCCCTCTTACATTCTGTTCTTCTTGTACCAAAAGGGCCCTACACTGTAAAGATCATATTTTAGGTAATGATAGTGTGCCTAAGGATGATTCTCAGTCTGAAGAGAACCAAGATATGCCACCTAATTCTCCCCAAGTGTCTCAACCTTTAACGCCCGCACAAGCGACGCCAAGTACTTCTAGTGCGTCTACTTCTTTTACTTTGCATGATATGGCTGCAGTTATGTCTACTACCCTTACAGAGGTATTATCCAAACTGCCAGGTTTGCAGGGTAAACACCATAGGTCAGATATTAATGTTAATACTGAACCCTCTGATGCCTTAGTGGCAATTTCCGATGCACCCTCACAATGTTCTGATTTGGGGGTTAGGGATTTTATGTCTGATGGAGAACTTTCAGAGTCAGGAAGTTTATTACCTCAGACAGATTTGGACGTCATGTCCTTTAAATTTAAATTCGAACACCTCCGCTTATTGCTCAGGGAGGTTCTGGCGACTCTGAATGATTGTGACCCTATCGCAATTCCCGCAGAAAAAAATTGTAAAATGGACAAATATTTGGAAGTACCTACTTACACGGATGTTTTTCCGGTTCCTAAGAGAATTTCGGAAATTGTTAAGAAGGAATGGGATAGACCAGGTATACCGCTTTCTCCCCCTCCTAATTTTAAGAAAATGTTTCCCATATCTGACACCATACGGGACTCCTGGCAATTGGTTCCCAAGGTGGAGGGAGCTATATCTACTTTAGCTAAACGTACAACTATACCCATTGAGGACAGTTGTGCTTTTAAAGACCCTATGGATGAAAAATTAGAGGGTCTTCTAAAGAAACTATTTGCTCACCAGGGTTTTCTCTTACAGCCTATAGCCTGCATGGTTTCAGTAACTACTGCAGCTGCCTTTTGGTTTGACGCCCTGGTAGAGTCTCTGAAGGTTGACAAAAAGGAGGACATTTTAGACATAATTAAGGCTCTTAAACTAGCAAATGCTTTTATGACTGATGTTGTTTTTCCACTTGCAAAATTAGCAGCGAAAAACGCAGGCTTTGCCATTGTAGCGCGTAGAGCGTTATGGCTAAAGTCATGGTCGGCTGACGTATCGTCTAAATCTAAGCTTTTATCTATTTCCTTCAAAGGTAAGACCCTATTCGGGCATGAGCCAGCACTGCGGAATCTGTTGGCGCTCTACAAATACCTGATAATAATAATAAAATGAGCTGAAGGAAATAATCTCTGACATTACTGGAGGTAAGGGTCACACCCCTATCTCAGGACAAGCCCCACAAGATGAGGAGTAAACAAAATAATTTTCGTTCCTTTCGAAACTTTAAAGGAACATCCTCTGCTTTCTCTTCCTCCACTAAGCAGGAAGGGAACTTTGCTCAATCCAAGGCGGTCTGGAGACCTAACCAGGCCTGGAATAAGGGTAAACAAGTCAAAAAGCCTGCTGCTGCTAGCCCCGATCCGGGACCGGATCTAGTAGGGGGCAGACTCTCTTTCTTTGCTCAGGCTTGGGCAAGGGATGTACAGGATCCCTGGGCATTGGAAATTGTGACCCAGGGGGTATCAGTTGGAATTCAAGTAACTTCCTCCCAAGGGGAAGATTTCATCTTTCACGATTGTCTGTAGACCAGACAAAAAGAGAGGCGTTCTTATGCTGTGTAAAAGACCTCTACAGGCCATCTTGGGTAATAGTAACGACATACGCCAGTCTCCTGGGCTGGGGTGCAGTCTGGAATTCCCTGAAGGCTCAGGGTGTGTGGACTCAGGTGGAGTCTCAATTGCCAATCAATATTCTGGAACTGAGAGCGATATTCAACACGCTGCTGGCGTGGCCTCAGTTGGCTTCGGCCAAATTCATAAGATTCCAGTCGGACAATATCACGACTGTGGCATATATCAATCATTAGGGGGGAACAAGGAGTTCTCTAGCGATGATAGTATCAAAGATAATTAGATGGGCGGAGGCTCACTCTTGCCACCTGTCTGCGATCTATATCTCAGGAGTAGAAAACAGGTAAGCGGATTTGCTAAGTCGTCAGACTTTTCATCCGGGGGAGTGAGAACTTCATCTGGAGGTGTTTGCAACCTTGATTCTTCAATGGGGCACACCGGAATTGGATCTGATGGCATCTCGACAGAATGTCAAACTTCCACGTTTTGGGGCCAGGTCAAGGGATCCCCAGGCTGTACTGATAGATGCTCTAGCAGTACCTTGGTCGTTCAACCTGGCTTATGTGTTTCCACCTTTTCCTTTCCTTCCTCGTGTGATTGCCTGAATCAAACAGGAGAGGGCTTCAGTAATCCTAATAGCGCCTGCGTGGCCACGCAGGACCTGGTATGCAGATCTAGTGGACATGTCGTCTCTGCCACCGTGGAGACTGCCATTGAGAAAGGACCTTCTCATTCAAGGTCCTTTCCAACATCCAAATCTAACTTCTCTGCAGCTGACTGCTTGGAGATTGAATGCTTGATTTTATCTATGCGCGGTTTCTCTGAGCCGGTCATTAATACTCTGATTCAGGCTCGCAAGCCGGTTACTAGAAAAATTTACCATAAGATATGGCGTAAATATCTTTATTGGTGTGAATCCAAGAGTTACTCATGGAGTAAGATTAGGATTCCTAGGATTTTGTCTTTTCTCCAAGAAGGATTGGAGAAGGGATTATCAGCTAGTTCCTTGAAGGGACAAATTTCTGCTTTGTCAATTTTGCTTCACAAGTGTCTGGCAGATGTCCCATATGTCAGGCTTTAATCAGAATCAAGCCTGTGTTTAAAACAATTGCTCCGCCATGGAGCTTGAATTTAGTTCTTAATGTTCTTCAAGGGGTTCCGTTTGAACCCATGCATTCCTTTGATATTAAACTGTTATCTTGGAAACTTTTGTTTTTAGTACCTATTTCTTCAGCTCGAAGAGTTTCTGAGCTTTCTGCATTACAATGTGATTCCCCTTATCTTATATTCCATTCTGATAAGGTGGTTTCTTTCATGTAATTAGCAAGAGTCCATGAGCTAGTGACGTATGGGATATACATTCCTACCAGGAGGGGCAAAGTTTCCCAAACCTTAAAATGCCTAAAAATACACCCCTCACCACACCCACAAATCAGTTTTACAAACTTTGCCTCCCTTGGAGGTGGTGAAGTAAGTTTGTGCTAGATTCTGCGTTGATATGCGCTTCGCAGCAGGCTGGAGCCCGGTTTTCCTCTCAGAGTGCAGTGAATGTCAGAGGGATGTGAAGAGAGTATTGCCTATTTGAATTCAATGATCTCCTTCTACGGGGTCTATTTCATAGGTTCTCTGTTATCGGTCGTAGAGATTCATCTCTTACCTCCCTTTTCAGATCGACGATATACTCTTATATATACCATTACCTCTACTGATTCTCGTTTCAGTACTGGTTTGGCTTTCTACTACATGTAGATGAGTGTCCTGGGGTAAGTAAGTCTTATTTTTGTGACACTCTAAGCTATGGTTGGGCACTTTTATATAAAGTTCTAAATATATGTGTTTAAACTGCCTTGATTCAGGATGTTCAACATTCCTTATTTCAGACAGTCAGTTTCATTATTTGGGATAATGCATTTGAATAATCAATTTTTTCTTACCTTAAAAATTTGACTTTTTTTCCTGTGGGCTGAAAATGCTTCATTTTATTGCGTCATTCTTGGCGCAGACTTTTTTGGCGCAAAAATTTTCATGTTATTTCCGGCGTCATACTTGTCGCCGGAAGTTGCGTCATTTTTTTGACGTTTTTGCGCCAAAAATGTCGGCGTTACCAGATGTGGCATCATTTTTGGAGCTTAAAGCATTTAGGCGCCAAATAATGTGGGCGTCTTTTTTGGCGCTAAAAAATATGGGCGTCATTATCGTCTTCACATTATTTAAGTCTCATTGTTTATTTGCTTCTGGTTGCTAGAAGCTTGTTCATTGGCATTTTTTCCCATTCCTGAAACTGTCTTTTAAGGAATTTGATCAATTTTGCTTTATATGTTGTTTTTTCTATTACATATTGCAAGATGTCTCAGATTGACCCTGAATCAGAAGATACTTCTGGAAAATTGCTGCCTGATGCTGGATCTACCAAAGTTAAGTGTATTTGTTGTAAACTTGTGGTATCTGTTCCTCCGGCTGTTGTTTGTAATGAATGTCATGACAAACTTGTTAATGCAGATAATATTTCCTTTAGTAATGTTCCATTACCTGTTGCTGTTCCATCAACATCTAATATTCAGGGTGTTCCTGTTAACAAAAGAGATTTTGTTTCTAAATCTATTAAGAAGGCTATGTCTGTTATTCCTCCTTCTAGTAAACGTAAAAGGTCTTTTAAAACTTCTCTTTTTTCAGATGAATTTTTAAATGAACATCATCATTCTGATAATGATTCCTCTGGTTCAGAGGATTCTGTTTCAGAGGTTGATAATGATAAATCTTCATATTTATTTAAAATGGAATTTAATCGAGTGCTGATGTAGCCTAATGGTTAGGGCTGATGCTTCTGGAACAGAAGGTTTCCAGTTCGATTCTGGCTTAGCCTCCTTGTGATTATCTTTGAGAGTAAGAGGGAGATACACTGCCTCATCTTTGATCTGCTAAATGTAAATCTACCGAAATCTGAACTGACATCTGCAAAATTTTGGCCTAACAAGTGGACTTCTTCTCTGGGGTCTAAAAGGCAAGTTGTAACACAAGCGCAGTTTGCCTTTGGCGATCTCAAATGTGGAATTGGCTAGCATGAAGATGAACTCTAAGTGGTTTAAAAGCGAGACGCTTCCCTATCATGTTGATCATTTCCTATTTTTGTTTGCAACTCCCGGTGACTCACTCTTGTTATAAGTAGCCCAGTAAACTCTGAAGCAATTTGGAGTGATGGCGTTACCATTCGTTTACTGCTCTAAAACTCAATATGCCTCACTGACTGTTAAAAGATGGTTCATATTTTGGACGTTTTGTTATATCAATAAGGCTACATACTACTATTTTTATACCCTTAGTTCATATTTGCACTTTCATTTATGCTAATGTGTTTAGGATTTGCACACTTTAATTCACTTCTAACCCCATATATTTGCCTAAATGGTTATGTGTTATGACTTTAGTTAGTAATTACTGTATTATTATTCAGATCTGAAAAGAGCATAACATCTTTATATTATCACTATGAGCCTACATAGGTATAAATCTTGAGGTTCTGCTGCATCATAACACCAATCTACTATTTAAAGCTAGCTGTGTGTATTGGCTCCTTACTCAAGCTTACATAGAAGCTGAGTGAGCTATATATATTCCCTTCTTACCTAATTGCATAAACGCAGAAGGGCATGTTGGTCAACTACAGGAGAATTCTGATGCTACAATAGTTATCTCAACTGTAATTCTCTGCAAGCACAATTATTATACTGCTGTTGTATACCATACTCATAATCTGTAAAGCTGCTTTATTATGATTTATTGATATGCCTTAATCTCAGGTTTCATTATGTTTATTATATCTTTAGCCACATTGATGTCCAGCTCTTAATCTAACATTGCGACACAGTTGTCCTCAGGTCTCTGTAACCCATATGATATATGACAATACTGCTTATGCTTCCCTTCTCCCACCCCTTCATATATCTACGTCTATATTTTCGTCACACTGTCTGGTTACAATTCTATTTGCTCTTGTTATTGTTGTGTCGTCAGCGGCCGAGATGGCGCATCTATTTTTACTTATTCATTTAAATGCAGTAACCAGCTTAGAAGTATGTAGCTCTCTATCATAGATATATTTCACCTATGTGCTGTGCCAGCAGCACTCATTTTTACAAGTAAAAACATGTGTGTTTGCACCTGATTGTTGGGTATAGGGCCCATACCCAAATGACGGGACAATATTATTGAACATATTGATGTTGTTACATATGGCTAGACTGAGCTCCAGGTGAGACTTGTTTTAAACCCAGCAGCTACTATAGCTTGTATTGAAGAGTTACTATGTCCTATGCAGGGTTTTCTGCATCAGTGGAGACCTCATATCTATCTTTAGCGTTAGTTTTAATAAGCAGCGGACTAACTAAGCCATTGGCAAAATCTATACTATGATGCAACAGTCAACGTATTTAAGGTTGCCGCTATTGTTTGACTGCTCTATCCTGCCCTATTTGTATAGCCTAACATTCACCGCATTTTATAACCCCCCGCATCTTAGGCTCAACAGCTTACTGGAACATTAAATAACTGCCATGCCCCCAAGATTATAGCGGTTGTTACAGGGTTGAACTTTATTATATATATCCATTAGTCCTTAATCATGGCGCAGTATTTAGTACACTAAGCACCCTTGATGTAGTATATATGGTTGCCTGCTCTTCTCTTTATCCGCAACAAACCCCTAAGTCCTTAAGTCACTTACTTCATCCATCTTACTTCTACCACCACCTCCTCTCCCCCCCCCCCACTTCCATAAAGTATCTCCTTTTATAGGAGAACTAACTACGCGGCTTATCTCTTTTATGCCGCATCTCTACCATAGTTCTTTCACAACAACACCATATGTCTTTACTTAATATCAACCCTTATTGGACTGCACCCTGACTACCTTCTTTACATTCTATGCTAATTTACCATAGGTTTAGGAGAGACTGTTTCTATCATTCTATCTCCTCTAGACACCATTTCAGATGACATGAGTCCGAAAGTGGCTCCCTTTTCTAGGAGAGGAAAATACTATAAAGTTGAAAATGAGGTTTCAGTTTTGCCTGTTACATACAAATATAGCAATGTTGCTTTGGGATCTCCCATGAAAAATCTTTACCTATATGTGGCTACGGTATAGTCTTGAACTCCAAAGTAATGTCATAGTTATAGGAATGTTTCTAAATACTTGTGTAACACGTTTATTTGATATTGTTTTGTCGATAACCTCAATAAAAATCTATTTAAAAAAAATAAAAAAAAAAAAAAAAAAAAAAAAATAAAATGGAATTTATTCGTTCTTTGCTTAAAGAAGTTTTAATTGCATTAGAAATAAAGTCTGGTCCTCCTGATACTAAATCTAAACGTTTGAATACGGTTTTTAAATCTCCTGTTGTTATTCCAGAGGTTTTTCCTGTCCCTGATGCTATTTCTGAAGTAATTTCCAGGGAATGGAATAATTTGGGTAATTCATTTACTCCTTCAAAACGGTAAGCAATTATATCCTGTGCCATCTGACAGATTAGAGTTTTGGGTCAAAATCCATAAGTTTGATGGGGCTATCTCTACTCTTGCTAAACTTACTACTATTCCTACGGCAGATAGTACTTCCTTTAAGGATCCTTTAGATAGGAAAATTGAATCCTTTCTAAGAAAAGCTTACTCATGTTCAGGTAATCTTCTTAGACCTGCTATATCTTTAGCGGATGTTGCTGCAGCTTCAACTTTCTGGTTGGAAGCTTTAGCGCAACAAGTAACAGATCATAATTCTCATAGCATTGTTAATCTTCTTCAACATGCTAATAATTTTATTTGTGATGCCATCTTTGATATCATTAGGGTTGATGTCAGGTATATGTCTTTAGCTATTTTAGCTAGAAGAGCTTTATGGCTTAAAACTTGGAATGCTGATATGTCTTCTAAGTCAACTTTGCTTTCCCTTTCTTTTAGGGTAATACATTTTTTGGTTCACAGTTGGATTCTATTATTTCAACTGTTACTGGGGGGAAAGGAACTTTTTTACCACAGGATAAAAAATCTAAAGGTAAATTTAGGTCTACTAATCGTTTTCGTTCCTTTCGTCACAATAAGGAACAAAAGCCTGATCCTTCCCCTACAGAAGCGGTATCAGTTTGGAAACCATCTCCAGTCTGGAATAAATCCAATCCTTTTAGAAAGCCAAAGCCAGCTCCCAAGTCAACATGAAGGTGCGGCCCTCATTCCAGCTCATCTGGTAGGGGCAGATTACGATTTTTCAAAGAAATTTGGATCAATTCGATTCACAATCTTTGGCTTCAGAACATTGTTTCACAAGGGTACAGAATAGGCTTCAAGATAAGGCCTCCTGCAAGAAGATTTTTTCTTTCCCGTGTCCCAGTAAATCCAGTGAAGGCTCAAGCATTTCTGAAATGTGTTTCAGATCTAGAGTTGGCTGGAGTAATTATGCCAGTTCCAGTTTTGGAACAGGGGCTGGGGTTTTACTCAAATCTCTTCATTGTACCATAGAAGGAGAATTCCTTCAGACCTGTTCTGGATTTAAAAATATTGAATCGTTATGTAAGGATACCAACATTCAAAATGGTAACTATAAGGACTATTCTGCCTTTTGTTCAGCAAGGGCATTATATGTCCACAATAGATTTACAGGATCAGTTTCTGAGATTCTCTTTCCTAGACAAGCATTGCCAGTTTGTGGCTCTGCCGTTTGGCTTAGCAACAGCTCCAAGGATTTTTACAAAGGTTCTCGGTGCCCTTTTATCTGTAATCAGAGAACAGGGTATTGTGGTATTTCCTTATTTGGACGATATCTTGGTACTTGCTCAGTCTTCACATTTAGCAGAATCTCATACGAATCGACTTGTATTGTTTCTTCGAGAACATGGTTGGAGGATCAATTTACCAAAGAGTTCATTGATTCCTCAGACAAGGGTAACCTTTTTAGGTTTCCAGATAGATTCAGTGTCCATGACTCTGTCTCTGACGGACAAGAGGCGTCTGAAATTGGTTTCAGCTTGTCGAAACCTTCAGTCTCAATCATTCCCTTCGGTAGCCTTATGCATGGAAATTCTAGGTCTTATGACTGCTGCATCGGACGCGATCCCCTTTGCTCGTTTTCACATGCGACCTCTTCAGCTCTGTATGCTGAATCAGTGGTGCAGGGATTATACAAAGATATCTCAATTAATATCTTTAAAACCGATTGTTTGACACTCTCTGACGTGGTGGACAGACCACCATCGTTTAGTTCAGGGGGCTTCTTTTATTCTTCCGACCTGGACTGTGATTTCAACAGATGCAAGTCTGACAGGTTGGGGAGCTGTTTGGGGGTCTCTGACAGCACAAGGGGTTTGGGAATCTCAAGAGGCGAGATTACCAATCAACATTTTGGAACTCCGTGCAATTTTCAGAGCTCTTCAGTCATGGCCTCTTCTAAAGAGAGAGTCGTTCATTTGTTTTCAGACGGATAATGTCACAACCGTGGCATATGTCAATCATCAAGGAGGGACTCGCAGTCCTCTGGCTATGAAAGAAGTATCTTGGATACTGGTATGGGCGGAATCCAGCTCCTGTCTAATTTCTGCGGTTCATATCCCAGGTATAGACAATTGGGAAGCGGATTATCTCAGTCGTCAAGCGTTACATCCGGGCGAATGGTTTCTTCACCCAGAGGTATTTCTTCAGATTGTTCAAATGTGGGGACTTCCAGAAATAGATCTGATGGCTTCTCATCTAAACAAGAAACTTCCCAGGTATCTGTCCAGATCCAGGGATCCTCAGGCGGAAGCAGTGGATGCATTGTCACTTCCTTGGAAGTATCATCCTGCCTATATCTTTCTGCCTCTAGTTCTTCTTCCAAGAGTGATTTCCAAGATTCTAAAGGAGCGTTTGTTTGTTCTGCTGGTGGCTCCAGCAGGGCCTCACAGGTTTTGGTATGCGGATCTTGTCCGGATGGCTACTTGCCAACCGTGGACTCTTCTGTTAAGACCAGACCTTCTATCGCAAGGTCCTTTTTTCCATCAGGATCTCAAATCCTTAAATTTGAAGGTATGGAGATGGAACGCTTGATTCTCAGTCATAGAGGTTTCTCTGACTCCGTAATTAATACTATGTTACAGGCTCGTAAAGCTGTATCTAGGAAGATATATTATCGAGTCTGGAAGACTTACATTTCTTGGTGTTCTTCTCATAATTTTTCTTGGCATTCTTTTAGAATTCCTAGAATTTTACAGTTTCTTCAGGATGGTTTGGATAAAGGTTTGTCTGCAAGTTCCTTGAAAGGACAAATCTCTGCTCTTTCTGTTCTTTTTCACAGAAAGATTGCTAGTCTTCCTGATATTCATTGTTTTGTACAGGCTTTGGTTCGTATAAAACCTGTCATTAAGTCAATTTCTCCTCCTTGGAGTTTGAATTTGGTTCTGGGGGCTCTTCAAGCTCCTCCGTTTGAACCTATGCATTCGCTGGATATTAAATTACTTTCTTGGAAAGTTTTGTTTCTTTTGGCCATCTCTTCTGCTAGAAGAGTTTCTGAATTATCTGCTCTTTCTTGTGAGTCTCCTTTTCTGATTTTTCATCAGGATAAGGCTGTGTTGCGAACTTCATTTAAATTTTTACCTAAGGTTGTGAATTCTAACAACATTAGTAGAGAAATTGTGGTTCCTTCATTGTGTCCTAATCCTAAGAACTCTAAGGAAAGATTGTTGCATTCTTTGGATGTAGTTAGAGCTTTGAAATATTATGTTGAAGCTACTAAAGATTTCCGAAAGACTTCTAGTCTATTTGTTATCTTTTCTGGTTCTAGGAAAGGTCAGAAGGCTTCTGCCATTTCCTTGGCATCTTGGCTAAAGTCTTTGATTCATCATGCTTATGTTAAGTCGGGTAGAACTCCGCCTCAAAGGATTACAGCTCATTCGACTAGGTCAGTCTCTACTTCCTGGGCATTTAAGAATGAAGCTTCGGTTGATCAGATTTGCAAAGCAGCAACTTGGTCTTCTTTGCATACTTTTACTAAATTCTACCATTTTGATGTGTTTTCTTCTTCTGAAGCAGTTTTTGGTAGAAAAGTACTTCAGGCAGCTGTTTGTTTGATTCTTCTGCTTATAATTTCAGTTTTTTTCATTATAAGATTTAAACTTTGTTTTGGGTGTGGATTATTTTTCAGCAGAATTGGCTGTCTTTATTTTATCCCTCCCTCTCTAGTGACTCTTGCGTGGAAGATCCACATCTTGGGTATTCATTATCCCATACGTCACTAGCTCATGGACTCTTGCTAATTACATGAAAGAAAACATAATTTATGTAAGAACTTACCTGATAAATTCATTTCTTTCATATTAGCAAGAGTCCATGAGGCCCACCCTTTTTTGTGGTGGTTATGATTTTTTTGTATAAAGCACAATTATTCCAATTCCTTATTTTTTTTATGCTTTCGCACTTTTTTCTTATCACCCCACTTCTTGGCTATTCGTTAAACTGATTTGTGGGTGTGGTGAGGGGTGTATTTTTAGGCATTTTAAGGTTTGGGAAAGTTTGCCCCTCCTGGTAGGAATGTATATCCCATACGTCACTAGCTCATGGACTCTTGCTAATATGAAAGAAATTAATTTATCAGGTAAGTTCTTACATAAATTATGTTTTTGCGTACTAAACCTGGATTCCTTCCTAAGGTTGTTTCAAATAAGAATATTAATCACGAAATTGTGGTTCCTTCCTTGTGTCCTAATCCTTCCTCTAAGAAGGAACGTTTGTTACATAATTTGGATGTGGTTCGCTCTTTAAAATTTTATTTACAAGCGACCAAGGATTTCCGTCAAACATCTTCCCTGTTGGTTGTTTATTCTGGGAAGCGTAGGGGTCAAAAAGCTACGGCTACCTCTCTCTCTTTTTGGCTGAGAAGCATCATCCGCTGGTCAGCAGCCCCCTGAAAAGATTACGGCTCATTCCACTAGAGCTGTGGCTTCCACTTGGGCTAAAAACGATGCTTCTGTTGAAGAGATTTATAAGGCTGAGACTTGGTCCTCTCTTCATACTTTTTCCAAATTTTCCAAATTTGATACTTTTGCTTCTTCTGAGGCTATTTTTGGGAGAAAGGTGCTTCAAGCAGTGGTGCCTTCCGTTTAGGTTCCTGTCTTGTCCCTCCCTTTCATCCGTGTCCTAAAGCTTTGGTATTGGTATCCCACAAGTAAAGGATGAAACCCGTGGACTCTGTATATCTTGTAAAAGAAAAGGAAATTTATTCTTACCTGATAAATTAATTTCTTTAACGATATACCGAGTCCACGGCCCACACTGTCATTTTGAGACAGGATTTATTTTTTATAAACTTTAGTCACCTCTGCACCTTGTTAGTTCTTTCACTTTCTCTTCCTATACCTTCGGTCGAATGACTGGGGGGAGGAGTTAAGGGAGGATCTATATAGCAGCTCTGCTGTGGTGCTCTTTGCCACTTCCCGTTAGCAGGAGGAATATATCCCACAAGTAAAGGATGAAACCTGTGGACTCGGTATATCATAAAAGAAATTAATTTATAAGGTAAGCATAAATTTCCTTTTTCCATTTTCCTTCGGCCAAATGACTGGGGATTATGGGTAAGGGAAATGACACTTAACAGCTCTGCTGGGGTGTTCTTTGCCTCCTTCTGTTGGCCAGGAGTTGAATATCCCACTAGTGATTGGAATGAATTTGTGGACTCTCCATGCCCGGAAATAAATAAATTTGTCAGGTAAGCATAAATGTTGTTTTTTTCCAAAGTTAATTTATCTATTACCTCTGTCTGTCAAGGTAGGAACTTGCCTCTTCCACAATTGTGGGATTTATCACTTAGCACAATTGATCATTATACTTAACAGTGCGGAACGAAGAATACAATTTAGTTAGTGGTATTTATTAAACAGAAATATTGCCAGATCTAATGGTAATGAAAAGTATATCACTTTCTCTATTTCTTTTACTATTATTGTCCAAGAGGTCTGTATCGTAAGACAAGTTCACCAAATGTGTGTAATAGTTCCCTCCAACCCACACCATCTCCAACAAGTTGGTTGCAGTGAGGGAAATATCACTGCTATCCGTGCTTGGGTGAAATACCAACGACAGAGTACCTTGAGATTCATCTCAGATACATTTACTAATGAAGAGGACTTCAAATTTGTAAAATATCAGACCAACGCACCTGCAATTTTTCCTCCCCTTTCTTCACATAAGAGGGAAGATTTTGAGAATGATGACTTATTAATAATTTGTAGGTGAAGGACAATATTCCACGTGTCATCTGGAAGGAATTGCACAAAGTTTCAAAGGAAGTAAAGGCCCACATATTTCAGATTTTTTCTTTTTGTGTACTTATATTGTGTGAAATTTGTATCAATTATTAAAGGGACAGTCAAGTCCCAAAAAAACTTTCATGACTTAAATAGGGAATGTAATTTTAAACAACTTTCCAATTTACTTTTATCACAGATTTTGCTTTGTTCTCTTGGTATTCTTAGAAAGCTAAACCTAGGAGGTTCATATGCTAATTTCTTATACCTTGAAGACTGCCTCTAATATGAATGCATTTTGACCACTAGAGGGCATTAGTTAATGTGTTTCATATAGATAACATTAAGCTCATGCACGTGAAGTTACCCTGGAGAGAGCACTGATTGGCTAAAATGCAAGTCTGTCAAAAGAACTCAAATAAGGGGGCAGTTTGCAGAGGCATAGATACAAGGTAATCACAGAGGTAAAAAGTGTATTTCTATAACATTGTTAGTTATGCAAAACTGGGGAATGGGTAATAAAGGGATTATCTTTCTTTTTAAACAACAAAATTCTGGTGTCGACTGTCCCTTTAAATATAATAGCACTCAATTCTTTTATCTCAGTGAATAACTTAACTTTACTGTTTATCAAAACAAAATTATAGGGCATCATTGTATGAATTTTGTTAGGTCCCGGGGGGAGATATATGCATCCCAGGTAGAAAACCGGGGTATTTCAAGAGAGGAGAAGGAATAGTTGAAACATTGTTAGGTTTAGAGATAAGAGCATCCCAAATACTAAAAGTTTCCCTTATAATTGAGATGGGTTGTCCTCCAGTCCCCTGTGAGTGCAGGGAAGCCAGTAAGAGCTCAAACAAGGAAATTCCCTGATAATTAAATCAGGGAGATATGGGTAAGTGGACATACACCCAGATCCCTCCTATAGTAATATATACATAAGGTAGGGTAGTGCCTGTATATTGAATTACTAAAAAAGAAGAAAGAAAGAAGCACTATTATGTCACACTTTAAATACTATTGGGTAATATGTTGTACCATAACTAAGAGAGAAGATGGGGTGACCAGATTGATAATTAAAACTTAACTTTTACTCATAATGTATAAAAAAGGTGAATACACAGACATTTAAAAACAACTAAAAAACATATAAGGATGACTGATGACATATGAAGGTATACTATTAAATCCCAACCAGTTGTCACAAACAAAGCATATCAGCAGATATATACGGGTGGTAATTCACATTTAGGTAGCGAAAATATTAAGATATTAAATCTGCAGCCAAAGTGGCTGATACATATTAACGTATATTACCTTTATTGAAACTACCAGAACTCCAACTCTTAAATAAACTTAAGTTATGTTGAGATACTAGGATAGCTCTCATGTAGGTAACATAAATATAAAACTATTAAGTCCACAGCAAAAATGACTGGTATTATTTACACTTTATTACCGTAATTTTAAAGCTACCAAGATTACAATTCTCAAAGCTTAAGCTGTATTGTGATACGATGTCAACAGATATACAGGTAGTGAGTTCACATGTAGGTAGCATAAAAAAAATACTAAAAAAATCTGCAGCCAAAGTGGCTGGTACCTATTACCGATTATTACCGTTGTTAACCCTACCAGAATTACATCTCTTTAAATTAAGTTTAAGCTATGTTGTAATATAAGGATCGTCGTTCTCATGTGATGTAGCATAAATGTAAAGCTATCAATTTCACAGCGAAAATGGCTGGAATTGTTTACCGTTTATTACTGTGTTTTTAATGCTACCAAAACTTCAACTATCAAAACAAAGCTCAAATTATATTGTGATACAATGTTGTGATACAATAGGAACCAGAACCACATAAAGTGGTCAGCGATTAGGAGAATACATCAATTATAATGAACACAGACAGGGAGCAGTGCGAACACCTGACATGCGTTTCGCAACTGCTTTTTCAAAGGCACCCCCCCCCCCTCGATCTCTACTCTTTTATTCGTTAGACAACCAATAGGATTTGCGAAACATTGTCACTAACCGAGTGGCGCCCTAGACAGAGGAGCTGTCAATTCGATTGGCTAAGGAAAGGGGTGTTAGCACCAATCTGATTATTCATTGTGTAGACACACACTCTCAGGCCCCAACCAATCAGGACACATATTGATGTGACAGGGTTACCCTGTACACATCGCATCTGTACTTAGCCCAATCGTGGGTAAAAAATTCATATGCTCTTTTTCTATTTGCATGGTTTGCATATGGTACAAATATCGTGATAAGTGCACAAATATATGATTTAAAGGTTAGTTATTAGAAATTAAACTTAGATATCTTATCGTTAGGATGTTACTGACATTTTCTGAACGGAATGCAATAATGTATTTTATCTTTTACAAAGTGCATCTTGATCACATATGGTCTATATGTATATTATTCAGGATACTTTCAATACTTTTAATTATTCAATATATTAACTCATATTGGTCTCTGTCCATATAAATATCATGTCATCCTATCCAAATGCCTTATTTTAATTTCTTATGGCGAGTATCTAGAAATAAGTAATTTCTATGTGACTGAAGATATCTAGATCAAAGATTATCAAATGTTTAAATTTGTTGATCACATGTTGATACCATTTATACAATAGAGAGAGTTTCAGGAATAAATAGGGGAATCTCTCAGGTGCATTCCCGAGATACCTGCAGGTGATCTAATTAGATATTAAATCAATAGTTATTTAGCACTTCTTAGGAAAGGAAGAGAAGGAAAAGACCAAAAGGTCCATATAGTATAGTAATTAATATGACCCTGGGGAAGTCTCCCTATGGTTGATGGGGGAAACCAGACGTGGACTCCTTGCCCAGTGTGCTTAGAGGAATGTGGCTGCACCTCATTGACGAGGCCCATAGGAGGCCGAAACGATCATCTGGGGTTCTCATGTTCCTTGTTCAGAAGAGAATTGCCTGGCATTTCGGGGCTGGACTGACCTTACTTGGCGGGATCAGACTGATATACTTAAGGAAAGTTTTCCTTTGTGAAAAGCACACTGGTCTAAAAGAGGCTGCTTCCGGGTGGTAAATCCCCATAGAACTAGCTAATGAGCTGTTGTTCATGACTGGTAGAGCGCTTCTCTCTTTGTATGCAAATTAATATGATCCTGGGGAAGTCTCCCTATGGGTGATGGGGGAAACCAGACGTGGACTCCTTGCCCAGTGTGCTTAGAGGAATGTGGCTGCACCTTACTGACGAGGCCCATAGGAGGCCGAAACGATTGTCCGGGGTTGTCATGTTCCTTGTTCAGAGGAGAATTGCCTGATATTTCGGGGCTGGACTGACCTTACTTGGCGGGATCAGCCTGATATACTTAAGGAAAGTTTTCCTTTGTGAAAAGCACACTGGTCTAAAAGAGGCTGCTTCCAGGTGGTAAATCGCCATAGAACTAGCTAATGAGCTGTTGTTCGTACCTGGTAGAGCGCTTCTCTCTTTGTATCCATATAGTATAGTATCCCTATAAAATCTGAAATACTCAGTAGTTTCTGTTTAGAGATAGATTATCGTAAAAAGGCACTGTAACTGATTTAATCATTCATCCCCAAAGGGGACATGGTTTGTAGCCAGAAGATCCATTTGCTCTCTACTTTGAGTAGTTCGTTTTCAATATCACCTCTGCATACGCCCAGTTTAATTCTCTGTAGTACCCAGCATTTCAATTCTGGCTTTCCATTGTGGTACTCAAAAAAGTGTCTGGCAACCATAGTTAACATTTTATTTTTGTCTTTGTCTATATCTTTTTGTGCATTTTTAATGGTACTGATGTGTTCCCCAAGTCTCCCGTTTCCAGCTTATTGCTATCCTATCACCCACACATTTCGTCATTTCTTCATCCGTTTGTAGGATATGGAGATGTTTGTTTAAAATCTGGGTTATCTCCTGATTGGCACTATTGAAAGTGCTAATAAGTCTGACACGGGTATCTGTTACCTGTTTGTTTTTAGGTTTTATCAGATCAACTCTAGGTGTATGAAGTGCCCTATGGTATGCTCTTTTGAGGATCCTATTCTGGTATTTTTCTCTTTTAGTCTCTCTTTCATAGTTTTTGCTTGTTCTTTAAATGTTTGTATATCTGAACAATTTCTACGTAAACGCAGGAATTCACCAAAGGGGATACTGTTTTTGGTTGATATGTGATGTGCACTCTCATAACTCAGGATGGAGTTTGTCGCCGTTTCTTTGTGGAAGAGATCAGTTTTTACTCTTCCAAACATATCTCGAGAGATGGTGAGGTCCAAAAAAATTAACCCTTTCATAGTTAATTTATTTGGTTAATCTCAAATTCATATCATTATCATTAAGGGTATCGATAAATTGATCAACTAAACTTTTCTCTCCACAGTATAAGGATGTCATCAATGTATCTTAGCCACAGCAATATATGCTCAGTAAAGGTCTCATTTAATTAATTGAAAACATTTTCTCGCTCCCACCAACCCCTTGTCTGCAAGTAGAAACTGTCAGTAAATACAAAGTAGTTGTGACTTAGCACAAATCTTAATAATTTAACAATAAACTCGTTTTTTAGAGGGCATACAGTGTGCTCCATCTTTACTTTGATTACAACCTCTGTCATGCTCAATTGTGTCACGTACATATGAGGGTAGTGTCAATACAGTGTTGCGTAGTCTTGTATCCAAATATTTGGATGCTTGCTCACATAGGCTGCTTATTCCCAACACAATAGGTCTCCCTGGTGGGATATTTTTATTTCTTTCTAATGACACGATGAGTCTACTGATCATCTAATTACTATTGGGAATATCTGGGAGGCAACAAAGAGCACCACAGCAAAGCTGTTAAATATCACCTCCCTTCCCTCCCACCCCAGTCCTTCTCTTTGCCTACGTTAGAGCAAGGAAGTAGTAAAATTAGGTGTTAGAAAAAGATTCTTCAAGCAAGATTTTATTATTTTTTAAGTAGTGCAAGATTGTGCTGCTTTGTACTAGGGTGTAGCCATAGTCCACATCATTCTCTTCAGTAGGGCAGTGGTGGTTTTAGAGCAATGGGAACTTGTGGGACATAATTCTCACTGCGCCTCCTATGTAATTTATGCTGCCCTAACTCTGTAAGCCTGAGTAAAATTACTTAGTATTTTTTCCTTTCCACATGGCTATGTGAGGGAGAGGACCTCTCAAACCTGGTGAGCTGCCTTGCTGTCGGGCAGATTTGTGAGGTAAGTGCTGACTTTATTATTTCTGGGAAGGAGACACTCAGAAAAAGTGGGGACTTTATTTCAAACACACAGAAATATGACAAAGGGGCCAATTTAAATAAAGAAACTTTATATTGAAGGGACACTTAAACTCTCCTATTTTGCAGAGGATTTATAAGACATCCTTTTTAGCAGGCACTGGGGCTAAGAAGAATTTTTGGCTATTGTGGTTCTACTTCTCCCGGCGGTTAAACTTTATAACATAAAATACCGACTGGGAGATTTTGGTTTGAGGCGCCCACGATGGGCGGAGCTACGTGAGGCAGCAATCTGAGTTGCGCTCTACTTTTATTTCTCTTTCGGGTGTGGAGGAATAGTTTTTCTGGGTCTGGCTAGGAACGCTTGATTTTACTAAAAGTGGGCATTTTATAGGACCGGAAAACGGATCACTTCTGCTGCTGCTGGGTTCCAGATCATTTACCTAGAAGGAATATCATGCTCCGGTGTAACAGGTCAGGTAGGCACCTCAGCAAAAAAGCTGAGGTGTAGAGGTGTTAATTTTATTATCCATCAAAGAATTTTTCACTTCTGCAGCCTAAGTAAAAAAGAGGTTACGGTTTCAATTTAAATAGACAGTAACAGTTTTGATATTTTAATTTCTCTTGTAAGATGTATCGAGTCCACGGATTCATCCTTACTAGTGGGATATTCTCCTCCCCTACAGGAAGTGGCAAAGAGAGCACCCACAGCAGAGCTGCCTATATAGCTCCCCCCTTAGCTCCACCCCCCAGTCATTCTCTTTGCCTACTCTAAGTAACTAGGAAGTGCAGAGCGAGTGTGGTGACAAAAATGTTATTTTTATATTTTCTCAAGCAAAAGTTTGTTATTTTAAATGGTGCCGGTGTGTACTATTTACTCTTTGGCAGAAAAAGAGATGAAGATTTCTGCAAAGAGGATTATGATCTTAGTAACTAAGATCCACTGCTGTTCTCACAAGGGCTGAAGAGTACATGAAAACTTCAGTTGGGGGAACGGTTTGCAGGCTAAACTGCATTAAGGTATGTTTAGTCTATGTTTTTCTAGACAGACTGTGTTTATTCTAGAAAAGGCTGGCAATATCCCCATGGGGAAAGGGTAAGCTGTATTCAGACACTTGGATAGGAATTTCATCTTGCTTGAAGGGCTCATTTGTTACTGGTCACACTGTTAGGAAAAAACGTTTTTTGTTTGTTCAGTAAATGATGCAATTATAACGTTTTTTGAAAGGGACTGAAGGGGTCATTGTGGTTTGTGTTAGGGTTTTTTAACCCACGTGGTTAATTAAGAGACACTCGGATGTTTTCCTAATAGGCCTCAATACATCGAGTGAGGTGGGAGGAGCCTATTTTCGTTCCTCAGTTGCGCAGTTTCTTTTCCTTAAGAGTCATCCAACTGCTTTTCTAGAGGTTCCACAAATCGTTCTGAAGGGCAGGTAGGCGCCACAGCAGAGCTGTGGCAAGGTGCTGAAAGTCTTTTTTTTGCTGGTTTTGATGTTTTTTCAATCCGGTTTTGCTATTAAGGGGTTAATTGTTTATTTGCATAGTTGTGCAAAGTTACTAAGGCTGTAAGATAATACTGTAAAAATTTAGTTAAGTTTACTGCTTTTTTACACTCTTTTGCAGAACTTGTTCAGCTTTTTTTCTCTTAAAGGCACAGTACCGTTTTATTTCTAAGTGTTATTTACTTTGATTATAGTGTTTTCCAAGCTTACTTGTTACATTACTAGCCTGTTTAACATGTCTGATACCAAGGAAAATCCTTGTTCAATATGTTTGGAAGCCATTGTGGAACCCCCTCTTAGAATGTGTCCCAAATGTACTGATATGTCTATAAATTACAAAGAACATATATTAGCACTTAAAAATAGAGCAATAGATGATTCTCAGTCAGAAGTAAATGAGGGTTTGCCATCTAGCTCTCCCCAAGTGTCACAACCAGTAACGCCCCCACAAGTGACGCCAAGTACCTCTAGTGTGTCACATTCATTTACTTTACAAGACATGGCCACAGTTATGAATACAACCCTCACTGAGGTTTTATCCAAACTGCCTGGTTTACAAGGAAAGCGGGACAGCTCTGGGTTAAGGAAAAAAGCTGAGCCATCTCACACTTTAATAGCCGTTTCTGATATTCCCTCACAATGCTCTGAAGGGGCGAGGGATTTGTTATCTGAGGGAGAAATTTCTGATTCAGGAAAGACGCTTCCTCAGACAGATTCTGATATGACGACCTTTAAATTTAAGCTTGAACACCTCCGCTTATTGCTTAGGGAGGTATTAGCAACTCTAGATGATTGTGACCCTATAGTGGTCCCAGAGAAATTGTGTAAAATGGATATATACTTAGAGGTTCCTGTTTACACTGATGTTTTTCCAGTCCCTAAGAGGATTGTCAATATTATTGCTAATGAGTGGGATAGACCATGTATTCCGTTCACTCCCCCTCCTGTTTTTAAGAAAATGTTTCCCATATCTGATACCATAAGGGACTCATGGCAGACGGTTCCTAAGGTGGAGGGAGCTATTTCTAATCTGTCTAAGCGTAAAACTATACCTATCGAGGACAGTTGTGCTTTCAAAGATCCTATGGATAAAAAATTAGAGGGTCTCCTGAAGAAAATTTTTGTTCATCAAGGTTTTTCTCTCCAACCTATTGCGTGCATTGTTCCTGTAACGACTGCAGCTGCTTTCTGGTTTGAGGCTCTAGAAGAGGCTCTTCAAATGGAGACTCCATTAGAGGAAATTATGGACAGAATTAAGGCACTTGAGTTGGCTAATTCTTTTATTAAAGATGCCGCTTTTCAACTGGCTAAATTAGCGGCAAAGAATTCAGGTTTTGACACTTTAGCACGCAGGGCGTTATGGCTTAAGTCCTGGTCTGCTGATGTTTCATCTAAATCTAAACTTTTGAACATTCCTTTCAAAGGTAAGACCCTATTCGGGCCTGAACTGAAGGAGATTATTTCAGACATTACTGGAGGGAAAGGTCATGTCCTCCCTCAGGATAGATCAAATAAGAGGGCCAAACAAAATAATTTTCGTTCCTTTCGGAACTTTAAGAGTGGTCCTGCTTCAGCTTCCTCTGTTACAAAGCAAGAGGGGAATTTTGCCCAATCCAAGTCAGTCTGTAGACCTAACCAGGCTTGGAACAAGGGTAAACAGGCCAAGAAGCCTGCAGCTGCCTCTAAGACAGCATGAAGGGGTAGCCCCCGATCCGGGACCGGATCTAGTAGGGGCAGACTCTCTCTCTTCGCTCAGGCTTGGGCGAGAGATGTTCAGGATCCCTGGGCTTTAGAAATTGTGTGCCAGGGATATCTTCTGGAATTCAAGGGTTCCCTTCCAAGGGGGAGATTTCACATTTCTCGATTGTCTGTAAACCAGACAAAGAGAGAGGCATTCTTACGCTGTGTAGAAGACCTACATACCATGGGGGTGATTTGCCCAGTCCCAAAGGAGGAACAGGGGCTAGGTTTTTATTCAAACCTGTTTGTGGTTCCCAAGAAAGAGGGAACTTTCAGACCAATCTTGGATCTCAAAATTCTAAACAAGTTCCTCAAAGTTCCATCATTCAAGATGGAGACTATTCGGACTATTCTACCTCTGATCCAGGAGGGTCAATATATGACTACCGTGGACTTAAAGGATGCGTATCTACACATCCCTATTCACAGAGATCATCATCAATTCCTCAGATTCGCCTTTCTAAACAGGCATTACCAGTTTGTGGCCCTTCCTTTCGGGTTGACCACAGCTCTGGCGGTTCTACGACCACGGGGCATAGCAGTGGCGCCTTATCTAGACGACATTTTAATTCAGGCGTCGACTTTCCAGCTAGCCAAGTCTCACACAGACATCGTGTTGGCTTTTCTGACATCTCACGGGTGGAAAGTGAACCTAAAAAAAGAGTTCTCTCTTCCCTCTTACAAGAGTTTCCTTCCTAGGGACTCTGATAGACTCGGTAGAAATGAAAATATTTATGACGGAGGTCAGAAAGTTAAAACTCTTATCCACTTGCTGAGTTCTTCATTCCATTCCTCGGCCATCAGTGGCTCAGTGTATGGAGGTAATCGGACTCATGGTAGCGGCAATGGACATAGTTCCTTTTGCCCGTCTACACCTCAGACCACTGCAACTATGCATGCACATACAGTGGAATGGGGATTATGCAGACTTATCTCCTCAACTGCATCAGGACCAGGAGACCAGAGATTCTCTTCTCTGGTGGTTGTTTCAGGACCACCTGTCTCAGGGAATGTGCTTCTGCAGGTCAGAGTGGCTGATTTTAACGACAGATGCCAGCCTGCTAGGCTGGGGTGCAGTCTGGAACTCCCTGAAAGCACAGGGCTTATGGTCTCGGGAGGAAGCTCTCCTCCCAATAAACATTTTAGAACTGAGAACGATTTTCAATGCGCTTCAGGCGTGGCCTCAGCTTGCTGCGGCCAAATTCATCAGGTTTCAGTCGGACAACATCATGACTGTAGCTTATATCAATCATCAGGGAGGAACAAGGAGTTCTCTAGCGATGATGGAGGTAACCAAAATAATCCGGTGGGCAGAGGATCACTCTTGCCATCTCTCAGCAATCCACATCCCGGGAGTAGAGAACTGGGAGGCGGATTTTCTAAGTCGTCAGACTCTCCATCCGGGGGAGTGGGAACTCCATCCGGGGGAGTGGGAACTCCATCCGGAGGTATTCGCCCAGCTGATTCAGCTATGGGGCACACCAGAATTGGATCTGATGGTGTCTCGTCAGAATGCCAATCTTCCTCGTTACGGGTCCAGGTCCCGGGATCCCAAGGCGGTACTGATAGATGCTCTAGCAGTGCCTTGGTCCTTCAATCTGGCTTATGTATTTCCACCGTTTCCTCTCCTCCCACGTCTGGTTGCCAGAATCAAACAGGAGAGAGCTTCGGTAATTCTGATAGCTCCTGCGTGGCCACGCAGGACTTGATATGCAGACCTAGTGGACATGTCCTCGGTTCCACCGTGAACTCTGCCAATGAGGCGGGACCTTCTAATTCAAGGGCTGTTCACGCATCCAAATCTAATTTCTCTGCGTCTTACTGCTTGGAGATTGAACGCATGATTTTATCAAAGCGTGGTTTCTCTGAATCGGTCATTGATACCCTGATTCAGGCTAGAAAGCCTGTCACCAGGAAGATTTATCATAAGATTTGGCGCAAATATCTTTATTGGTGTGAATCCAAAGGTTACTCGTGGAGTAAGATTAGGATTCCTAGAATATTGTCTTTTCTCCAAGATGGTTTGGAGAAGGGATTATCTGCTAGTTCTCTTAAAGGTCAAATATCTGCTTTGTCTATTCTACTTCACAAACGGCAAATGTCCCAGACGTTAAAGCATTTAGTCATGCTTTGGTCAGAATCAAGCCTGTATTTAAACCTGTTGCTCCGCCATGGAGCCTAAACTTAGTTCTTAAATTTCTTCAAGGGGTTCCGTTTGAACCTATGCATTACATAGATATTAAGCTTCTATCTTGGAAAGTTTTGTTTTTAGTAGCTATCTCTTCGGCTCGAAGAGTTTCTGAGCTATCTGCTTTACAATGTGATTCCCCTTACCTTGTTTTCCATGCAGATAAGGTGGTTTTACGTACCAAACCTTCTTCCTAAGGTTGTTTCTAATAAGAATATCAATCAAGAGATTGTGGTTCCTTCTTTGTGTCCTAATCCTTCATCTAAGAAGGACCGTCTGTTACACAATCTTGATGTGGTTCGTGCTTTAAAATTCTACTTACAAGCAACTAAAGATTTCCGTCAAACATCTTCTTTGTTTGTTGTTTTTGTTTATTCTGGTAAACGGAGAGGTCAAAGGGCTACGGCTACCTCTCTTTCCTTTTGGCTGAAAAGCATCATCTGTTTGGCCTATGAGACTGCTAGACGGCAGCCTCCTGAAATGATTACTGCTCATTCTACTAGAGCTGTGGCTTCCACATGGGCTTTTAAAAATGATGCTTCTGTTGAACAGATTTGTAAGGCGGCGACTTGGTCTTCGCTTCATACTTTTTCCAAATTTTACAAATTCGATACTTTTGCTTCTTCGGAGGCTATTTTTGGGAGAAAGGTTCTACAAGGTTCTTGTCCCTCCCTTCATCCGTGTCCTAGAGCTTTGGTATTGGTATTCCACAAGTAAGGATGAATCTGTGGACTCGATACATCTTACAAGAGAAAGCATAATTTATGCTTACCTGATAAATTTATTTCTCTTGTGATGTATCGAGTCCACGGCCCGCCCTGTTTTTTTAAGACAGGCATGTATATTTTTATTTTTAAACTTTCAGTCACCACTGCACCCTATGGTTTCTCCTTTTTCTTCCTAGCCTTCGGTCGAATGACTGGAGGGTGGTGCTAAGGGGGGAGCTATATAGGCAGCTCTGCTGTGGGTGCTCTCTTTGCCACTTCCTGTAGGGGAGGAGAATATCCCACAAGTAAGGATGAATCTGTGGACTCGATACATCACAAGAGAAATAAATTTATCAGGTAAGCATAAATTATGTTTTTTAATTAAAAATTCAAGTTTATAATTTGATCCATTGTGAATCAGGATGGACCAAGAGGCTTTGCAAAATGTCACTTGTTTTTTGTGTTTTAATGCTAATGTGGAACCACCAATCCCTTTCTGTTCCTCGTGTATTGAGAGAACTTTAAATTACAGGGATAGACTTTTTTCTGAGCCAACATTTTCTAAGGAGGATGCTGTTCAGGAGTCTGACAATTTACAATATATGCCGAAACTTTCTCCTCAAGCGTCCCAACTTGTATCGCCCACACATTCAGTGCCCTGTGCTTCCTCTCTAACTCCTGGAGTTACGTTGCAGAACATCGCTTCTCTCATGTCCTCTGCGGTTTCTGATGCATTATCTGCCTTTCCAATGCTGCAGGGAAAGCGCAAAAGGAAAAGTAGACATTCAGTAGGTGAGGTTACTGACGCAGTTGTTGCTATTTCGGACGCCCCCTCCCAGAAGCCTGAGGAGGAGGATCTTTCGGTAGCATCTGAGCGTGAGATCTCAGACTCCGACAGTATAATTCCTTCTGCTGATACTGAAGTTGTATCCTTCAGGTTTAAGCTTGAACACCTCCGTCTATTACTTAAGGAGGTTTTAGCAACATTTGATGACAGCGATACTATGGTCATAGTTAATCCGAAGAAATCCAGTAAGCTAAACAAATATTTTGAGGTACCTTCCTCGGTAGAGGTTTTTCCTGTACCAGACCGAGCTTCTGTGATTATTGCTAAGGAATGGGAGAGACCGGGTATCCCTTTTTCTCCATCCCCTATATTTAAAAAGATGTTTCCCATAGCAGACTCTATCAAGGATACTTGGCAAACAGTTTCCAAGGTGGAAGGAGCTGTTTCCACTCTGGCCAAGAGAACTACTATTCCCATAGAGGATAGTTGTGCCTTTAAAGATCCTATGGACAAAAAATTAGAGGGGTTACTCAGGGCCTATGAACACCCAAAAACTCCCCTCGCCCATCGTGCGAGTAAATCACAAAACTTACCAGCCCACTAGAAACTTTAGTCGCCCGTGCATATCTGCATGTAGTGTGTATATATCTTATGTAAAAATGCAATATAAATAGTGTTATTGTAATCTCACATGCATTGCAGACAGAGGTCCCAATTTGAATGCTTTGCAAGCTGCTTACTACTTGGGACTTACTTTAGAAAATATTTTTCTATCACCAGGTAGAAAAAAACAGGGATATTATCTTTGAAAAACTGTATGTACAGTCTTGACTTATTTTCTCCTAAGGGAAAAAAAAGAAGATATAATTGAGCTTTTTTTTAATTTTCCTTCAGCATATGTGGGGTTACGATTGACTATTAATTCTGCCACCCTTTAACCTATAGAGCTTTGAGTGGTACTGCATAAATAGGTGAGATAACGAGCATGTTAAAAATACTTCTTCCCCCCCTTTCTGCCTGGCTGCCTTTCAACTACTAGCGCGACTGTCAGTGCCGCGCTAGCAGATTTGACTGGGTGCATGGAGATGGTATGTTCTCTACTAATTGGTAAAGTCAGTTTTTGGAGCATTAATAGCATCCAGAAAAATTGTGCACTGCTCTATATTGTTATGGTAGGCAGCTTGATTGTGTACATTGTGCTGAAGTACTGTAGAGGGCCCTGGAGTACTTCAGCATAATGTACGTGAGCAAGCTGCCTACCATAACTATATAGTCACTTACTTCATTCATACACACACAGAGAGAAGAAACACTCACCGCTCTAGCAGGATGTCTTCCCGCGCAGATAACCTTAGGGGTGGGAAGGAAGACAAGGAAGAGACCAAGAGTCATGGAGATAAGGGGAGGTCTTTGAATGCATTAAACAGAAAGAACCTCCCCTTTCTTCCCTCCATTCCCGTGTGTGCGCATATGTGGAATGCAATTTGACATTTTTTTTTATTGCTTCTTATATCTCACTTAAAATGTCAGGTCGCCGTTCGGGCTGGTAACTTAAAATTTTTACTTGCCTGCAAGAATTTTTACTCGCCATTAGCGACCGGACCAGTCTATTCATATTCCCTGGTTACTCAAGAAGATGTATGTAGACCAAGGTTTACAATGGTAACCTGCTGTGTGTATTGCTACCGTTACTAGTGCAGCGGCATATTGGTTTGATACGTTGTCTGATGCTATTAGGACAGACACTCCCCTTGATGAGATCCAGGATAGGATAAAAGTTAATAATAAGTTGGCTAATTCCTTTATTACTGATGCTTCCCTACAGGTTATCAAACTGGGAGCAAAGATTTCAGGTTTTGCTGTTCTAGCCGCAGAGCCTTATGGTTAAAACCTTGGTCTGCGGATGTGTCATCTAAGTCTAAACTTTTAGCGATTCCTTACAATTGAAGACCTTGTTTGGACCGGGCTTGACGGAAATAATCTCTGATATTACGGGAGGAAAGGGTCATCTTCTCCCTCAGGATAAGAGAAACAAGCAAAAGGGACGTCAGAGTAATTTTCGTTCCTTTTGAAATTTCCTGGGAAATTCTTCCGTTTCCTCTTCCAAGCAAGAACAGTCTTAACCTTCCTGGAGACCCAATCAGTCTTGGAACAAGCGAAAACAATCCAAGAAGCCTTCTCGCATGAAGGGCCTACCCCCGATCCGGGACCGGATCTTGTAGGGGGCAGGCTTTCCTTCTTCGCTCAGGCTTGGGTTTGACATGTTTAGGATCCCTGGGCAGTGGACATAGTGTCCCAGGGATACAAATTAGAGTTCAAAAGTTTTCCTCCCAAAGGCAGGTTTCTGCTTTCAAGATTATCTGTAGACCAGACAAAAAATAGGCGTTCTTACACTGTGTGCGGGACCTCTCTGACCTGGGAGTGATAGTTCCTGTTCCGATGCAGGAACAGGGTCTGGGATTTTATTCCAATCTGTTTGTGGTTCCCAAAAAGGAGGGAACCTTCAGGCCAATTTTAGATCTCAAGAGTCTAAACAAATTCCTCAGAGGACCGTCCTTCAAGATGGAAACTATTCGTTCCATTCTTCCTTTGGTCCAAGAGGGTCAATTTATGACAACAGTGGATTTAAAGGACGCGTACCTGCATGTTCCCATTCACAGGGATCATCACGAGTTTGCTTTTCTAGACAAACACTTCCAATTTCTGGCTCTTCCTTTCGGTCTTGCCACAGCTCCCAGAATTTTCTCAAAGGTTCTGGTATCTACGCTGGCGGTGCTCCGATTACGGGGCATCGCAGTGCCGCCCTATCTGGACGACATCCTAGTCCAGGCACCATCCTTACAACAAGCAAGGTCCCACACGGAAATGTTGTTATCCTTCCTGCGATCTAACGGTTGGAAGGTAAATTTGGAAAAGAGCTCCTTAGTTCCAAATACAAGGGTAACTTTCTTGGGAACCATAATAGATTCCCTGTCAATGAAGATTTTTCTGACAGAAGTCAGGAAATCAAAGATTTTCGATTCTTGTCTAGCGCTTCAGTCCGCTCCTCGGCCATCAGTGGCTCAATGCATGGAGGTAATCGGGCTGATGGTGGCAGCAATGGACATCATCCCAGTCGCTCGTTTCCACCTCAGACCTCTGCAGTTGAACATGCTTAGTCAATGGAACGGAGATTATGCAGATTTTTCTCCACGAATTCTACTGGAGCAGGAGACAAGGGATTCTCTTCAATGGTGGTTGTCTCAGGATCATCTCTCCCAGGGAACCTGCTTTCGCAGGCCCCCCTGGGTGATTGTGACAACAGGCTTCTAGGATAGGGAGCAGTCTGGGGCTCCCTAAAGGCTCAGGGAGTTTGGACTTAGTCAGAGTCTGTTCTGCCTATAAACATTCTGGAGCTGAGAGCGATCTTCAATGCTCTTCTGGCCTGGCCCCAGTTAGCCTCGGCCCAGTTTATCAGGTTCCAGTCGGATAACATAACTTCTGTGGCTTACATCAGTCATCAGGGAGGAACGCGGAGTTCCTTAGCCATGACAGAGGTAGCCAATATAATTTGGTGGGCGGAGACCCACTCTTGCTGTCTGTCGGCGATCCACATCCCAGGGGTGGACAACTGGGAAGTGGACTTCCTGAACAGACAGACCTTTCATCCGGGGGAGTGGGAACTACATCCAGAAGTGTTTTCCAATATGATTCTCAAATGTGGTCAGCCGGAATTGGATCTCATGGCATCTCGACAGAATGCCAAGCTTCCGAGGTACGGATCGAGGTCAAGGGACCCTCAGGCGGTATTGATAGAGGCCCTGGCGGTACCTTGGAATTTCAGTCTTACATACCTATTTACTCGGTTCGCTTGGCTTCCTTGGGTCATTGCTCGGATCAAGTAGGAGAGGGCGTCAGTGATCCTCATTGCACCGGCTTGGCCTCGCAGGATTTGGTATGCAGACCTGGTGGAAATGTCATCTCTTCCACCTTGGAGACTTCCGTTGAGGAAAGACCTTCTACTTCAAGGGCCCTTCCTTCATCCAAATCTAGTTTCTCTGAAACTGACTGCGTGGAGATTGAACTCTTAATTTTGTCCAAGCGGGGATTTTCAGATTTGGTCATTGAGACTATGATTCAGGCTTGTAAGCCTGTGACTAGAAAGATTTACCACAAGATATGGCGTAAATATATATATATATATATATATATATATATATATATATATATATATATATATATATATATATTGGTGTGAATCCATGGGCTACTCTTGGAGCAGAGTTAGAATTCCTAGAATTCTGTCATCTCTCCAAGAAGGTTTGGAGAAACGATTATCGGCTAGTTCCCTAAAGGGTCAAATATCTGCCTTGTCTATTTTGTTACATAAACGTCTGACAGACGTTTCAGACATGCAATAATTTTGTCAGGCCTTGGTCAGGATCAGGCCTGTGTTCAAACCCGTTACTCCTCCTGGAGTCTTAATTTAGTTCTTAAAGTTCCTCAAGGGGCTCCGTTTGAGCCCATGCATTCCTTAGATATTAAGTTGTTATCTTGGAAAGTTTTGCTTCTCGTGGCTATTTTATCTGCTCGTAGAGTGTCAGAGCTCTCGGCATTACAGTATGAGTCGCCTTACCTTATTTTTTACTCAGATAAGGTAGTTTTACGTACAACGTTAGGTTTTCTTCCTAAAGTAGTTTCTGACCGGAACATTAATCAGGAGATTGTGGTTCCTTCATTGTGTCCTAATCCTCCTTCTCAGACGGAACGACTTCTGCACAATTTAGACGTGGTACGTGCTCTAAAATTTTACTTACAGGCGACTAAGGATTTTCGTCAGTCTTCTGTCTTGTTTGTGGTTTTCTCGGAAAAACGTAAGGGACAGAAAGCTATGGCTACTTCTCTTTCCTTTTGGCTGAAGAGTATCATACGTTTTTCCTATGAAACTGCTGGACAGCAGCCTCCAGAGAGGGGTTACGGCTCATTCCTCATGGGCATTCAAAAATGAAGCTTCTGTAGATCAAATTTGCAAGGCTGAGACTTGGTCCTCTCTTCACACTTTTTCAAAATTCTACAAATTTGACACTTTTGCCTCGGCTGAGGCCGCTTTTGGGAGAAAGGTTCTTCAAGCAGTGGTGCTTCCATTTAGGTTCCCTGTCTTGTCCCTCCCTTATCATCTGTGTACTCTAGCTTGGGTATTGATTCCCAATAGTAATTAGATGATCCGTGGACTCATTGTGTCATTAGAAAGAAAAGAAAATGTATGCTTACCTGATAAATTTATTTATTTCTTGACACGATGAGTCCACGGCCCGCCCTGTTCTTTAGACAGGTTGTGGTTATGTTATAAAATTCAGACACCTCTGCACCTTGTTGCTTCCTTTCTCTCCTTTACTTCGGTCGAATGATTGTGATGGGAGGGAAGGGAGGTGATATTTAACAGCTTTGCTGTGGTGCTCTTTGCAGCCTCCTGTTGGGCAGGAGTGATATTCCCAATAGTTATTAGATGATCCGTGGACTCATCGTGTCACAAAATAAATAAATTTATCAGGTAAGCATCAATTTTCTTTTTTGTGTACTTTGGGTAATAGGTACAGAATGGCGGTTTGTTAATGGTCTGTATGTAGTGAGATAATCCTCAGTTGGGTTCCCCCATAGTTTTTATAACACTTTTTATCCACCAGTTGTCGTAGTGCCTCAATTAGATACATGTCAACCGGCCAGATAACAATGTTGCCCCTCCTTGCCTGAGGGCTTTATCACCACCTCCTGCTACCCCTGTATTTCATGAAGGGTCTTACTTTCTTTGGCCATCAGATTAGATCTAGATTCTCTTAGTTATAGTACAACATATCACCGCCCAATAGTATTTAAAGTGTGCCAGAATAGTACTTCTTTCTTTCTTCTTTTTTAGTAAGGAAGTAAGAGCTACCTAATTGGTAGCAATTAACCAAATAATGCTCTATATGCACCCATTCCTTATTTTTGGAAATCTTGCACCTGTCTACAGTGTGTAACACATATACAGCTATTCTTTAATATAATAGATTTGGTACCCCCAATCCACCTCTGTTTTCCTCCCTATATATTGTGGCTTTCACTATTCTGGGAAATGTATGTTGCCAGATATATGTATTTATCAATTTCTGTAATGTAAATATGTATGAGTTAGGTATCTGAGCAGGCAGTTTCTGTAAAACATACAGGACACGTGGGAGAAGGGTTGTCTTCACTGCATGAGTCCGTTTCAACCATAACAGACTTTTGCTGCCAGGAATTTAACTGTTTTGGAAGTGTCTTTTAATAAGGTTTAGTAATTTTGTGTAAACCATAATTGCCTATCTGAAGTTATGTATATCCCTAAATATTTTATAGACTTACCCTGTACTTTAAATCTATGTGTAAGTTTTATCTGTTTCGGCAAAGAGGAGGGGTCAATATTCCTGACAGTTCTGATTTTGTTGAATTAATTTTGAAATTAGAATATCTGCTATGTAATAGTGAATAAAACATTATCCGCATATAGCTACAATTTATAAATAAGATCACCTACTTTAATTCCCTCTATTTCTGGATTAGCCCTTATTCTATCAGCAATTGTTTCCATCACTAATACAAATAATAAAGGGGACAAAGGGCACCCCTGGCATGTGCCGTTGTGGATAGCCAAAGTTTCAGAGATAGATCCATTCAATTTAATTCTAGCATAAGGTGTGTGATACAATATAAATATTTTCTTTATAATGTTATCTCCAAATCCAAAACATTTTAAGGTATAGCGAAGATATCAAATGCTTTTTCCGTAACTACGGATAGACAAATGTATGGGATATTATTGTTCTGAATATGATCAAAAAGATTTAGAATTTTGGTGTGTGTTGTCCTAAGCTTCTCTTTGGGATGTAAATCTGACTTTATTAAGATCTATTAACTAACGGCTAGATTACGAGTTGTGCGTTAGGGTAAAAAAGCAGCGTTAAGAGGTGCTAACGCTGCTTTTTCTTCTACAAGATACGACGAGTCCACGGATTCACCCTTTACTTGTGGGATATTATCCTCCTGCTAGCAGGAAGTGGCAAAGAGCACCACAGCAGAGCTGTCTATATAGCTCCTCCCTTGACTCCACCCCCCAGTCATTCTCTTTGACTATACTCTCTGCCACCGTGGAAACTGCCACTGAGACAGGACCTTCTCATTCAAGGTCCGTTCCAACATCCAAATCTAATTTCTCTGCAACTGACTGCGTGGAAATTGAACGCTTGATTTTATCTAAGCGGGGATTCTCTGAGTCGGTCATTGATACCTTGATTCAGGCACGAAAGCCTGTCACTAGGAAAATTTACCATAAGATATGGCATAAATATTTTATTGGTGTGAATCCAAAGGCTACTCATGGAGTAAGATCAGGATTCCTAGGATTTTGTCCTTTCTCCAAGAAGGATTGGAGAAGGGGTTATCAGCTAGTTCCTTAAAGGGACAGATTTCTGCTTTGTCAGTCTTACTACACAAGCGTCTGGCAGATGTCCCAGACGTTCAGTCGTTTTGTCAGGCTTTGGTTAGAATCAAGCTTGTGTTTAAACCTGTTGCTCCGCCATGGAGTTTGAATTTAGTTCTTAATGTTCTTCAAGGGGTTCCGTTTGAACCCATGCATTCTATAGATATTAAACCTCTATCTTGGAAAGTTCTGTTTTTAGTTGCTATTTCTTCTGCTCGAAGAGTTTCTGAGCTATCTGCGTTACAATGCGACTCCCCTTATCTTATATTCCATTCTGATAAAGTGGTTTTGCACACTAAACCTGGATTCCTTCCTAAGGTTGTTTCAAATAAAAATATTAATCAGGAAATTGTTGTTCCTTCTCTATGTCCTAGCCCTTCTTCTAAGAAGGAGCGTCTGTTACATAACTTGGACGTGGTTCATGCCTTGAAGTTTTACTTACAAGTGACCAAGGATTTCCGTCAAACATCTTCTCTATTTGTTGTCTATTCTGGAAAGCGTAGGGGTCAAAAAGCTACGGCTACCTCCCTTTCTTTTTGGCTGAAAAGCATCATCCGTTTGGCATAAGAGACGGCTGGACAGCAGCCTCCTGAAAAAATTACAGCTCATTCTACTAGAGCGGTGGCTTCCACATGAGCTTTTAAAAACGATGCTTCTGTTGAACAGATTTGTAAGGCTGCGACTTGGTCTTCCCTTCATACCTTTTCCAAATTTTACAAATTTGATACCTTTGCTTCTTCTGAGGCTATTTTTGGGAGAAAAGTTCTTCAAGCAGTGGTGCCTTCTGTTTAGGTATCTGTCTTGTCCCTCCCGTTCATCCGTGTCCTGTAGCTTTGGTATTGTATCCCACAAGTAAAGGATGAATCCGTGGACTCGTATCTTGTAGAAGAAAAGGAAATTTATGCTTACCTGATAAATTGATTTCTTCTAAGATACGACGAGTCCACGGCCCTCCCTGTCATTTTAGACAGATTATATTTTTTGTTTAAAACTTCAGTCACCTCTGCACCTTTTAGTTTCTCCTTTTTCTTCCTATACCTTCGGTCGAATGATTGGGGGGTGGAGTCAACGGAGGAACTATATAGACAGCTCTGCTGTGGTGCTCTTTGCCACTTCCTGTTAGCAGGAGGATAATATCCCACAAGTAAAGGATGAATCCATGGACTCGTTGTATCTTAGAAGAAATCAATTTATCAGGTAAGCATAAATTTCCTTTTCACGCCCGCTGCTATTACGAGTCTTACAGGTTTTTTTTACGCCCGTCTGGAGGACCACTTCGCCCAGCTTGGATGAAGACTTCTCCCGGCTTCGTTGAGGACTTCGGCCGGCTTGGATGAAGACTTCTCCCGGTAAGTCTATCTTCAGGGGGTTAGTGTTAGGTTTTTTTTAAGGGTGTATTGGGTGGGTTTTATTTTTAGGTTAGGGTTTGGGCTTGCAAAAGAGCTAACTGCCCTTTTAAGGGCAATGCCCATCCAAATGCCCTTTTCAGGGCAATGGGGAGCTTAGGTTTTTTTAATAGTATTTTATTTGGGGGGTTGGTTGTGTGGGTGGTAGGTTTTACTGTTGGGGGGGTTGGTTGTATTTTTTTTTTACAGGTAAAAGAGCTGATTACTTTGGGGCAATGCCCCGCAAAAGGCAGTTTAGTTTAGGCTAGGGTTTTTTTTTATTTTGGGGGGGGCTTTTTTTATTTTGATAGGGCTATTAGATTAGGTGTAATTAGTTTAAATATCTTGTAATTTGTTTATTATTTTTTGTAATTTAGTGTTTGTTTTTGTACTTTAGCTAATTTAATTTAATTGATTTAATTGTTGTTAATTTTGTTAATTTATTTAATTATGGTGTAGTGTTAGGTATTAGTGTAACTTAGGTTACGTTTTATTTTACAGGTACTGTTGTATTTATTTTAGCTAGGTAGTTATTAAATAGTTAATAACTATTTAATAACTATTATACCTAGTTAAAATAAATACAAACTTGCCTGTAAAATAAAAATAAATCCTAAGATAGCTACAATGTAACTATTAGTTATATTGTAGCTAGCTTAGGGTTTATTTTATAGGTAAGTATTTAGTTTTAAATAGGAATAATGTCGTTAATGATAGTAATTTTCTTTAGATTTATTTAAATTATATTTAAGTTAGGGGGTGTTACGGTTAGGGTTAGACTTTTAGGTTTAGGGGTTAATACATTTAGTATAGTGGCGGCGACGTTAGAGGTGGCAGATTAGGGGTTAATAAATATAATGTAGGTGGCGGCGATGTTGGGGGCAGCAGATTAGGGGTTAATAAGTGTAAGATTAGGGGTGTTTAGACTCGGGGTTTATGTTAGGGTGTTAGGTGTAAACATAACTTTTATTTCCCCATAGGAATCAATGGTGCTGCGTTAAGGAGCTTTACGCTGCTTTTTTGCAGGTGTTAGACTTTTTCTCAGCCGGCTCTCCCTGTTGATTCCTATGGGGAAATTGTGCACGAGCACGTACGACCAGCTCACCACTGGTATTGGAGTGCGTTAAGGAGCAAAATTTTGCTCAACGCTCACTTCTTGCCTTTTAACGCCGGGTTTGCAAAAACCCGTAATACCTGCGCTGTAGGTAAGTGAGCGTTGAGAAAAAAACTGCTCGTAAGCACCGCACAGTTCAAAACGAAAAATTTGTAATCTAGCCGTATGAAAGGAATTTATTTATGTGGTTAGAAAATATTTTTGCAAATATTTTTATATCCACATTTAAGAAGGGAAATTTTTATGAAAATTAGCCAGCGCTTCCCCCGTCTGTCGCAAGCCTCTTCCTACGTCAGAAATGATGATCCCGGCCTTCCTCCAATCACGGCTTTACTTTAGGCGATGATTCCCCCGGGGGGGGGGGGGAGCCATGATTGGAGGATGCCGGAATAGTCATTGCTGACGTATGAAGAGGCACGTGACGGGCTGGAGCGGCTTTCAAGAAGAAAAGGTAAGTATTTTAACAAAACCAGTGTAAAGTTTGATGAATGAAAGTGCCCTTTAAAGTTTTTTAATAGGATTTTTTAAAAACCGGGCACTCATTCCGCAAACTTTACATTCACTTTAATATGAAATAGTCGTAAGTAATAATCGTAGGATTGTGTCAGTATTTTAGGGGTAGAATTTACTATACTTCCCTTAATGACCGAGGACGTGCAGGGTACGTCCTCAGGCGTTAACTGCCTTTTTTTTGAGGACGTACCCTGCACGTCCTCGGTCATTAAGGGGTTAACCATTATCATATAATTTATCATCTATTACCAGCTAAATATTGATATTTAAAGTGACGTTAAAACCTCCTTAATATACTTTCATTATTTATTTTGTCTCATTTTGCTGTAATTCCATTCTGAAATTGTAAGCTTTTCAGTTCCTGTTAGATATGGTACTGATGAGCACTGTTATATTCCACACAGCCATTGGCTGCACAGTCTATAACTGTCCCTAATTGGCCACAGCAGAGAGTGAAACCTAAGTTACAACATGGCATTGTTTTATAGACATTAAAACTTTACACTTACTTTGTCAGTATAAGAATCCTACTCTTGGTGCCATTGTGTCTTACTGTGGGCCATTACTTGTGTGTATATTAAATATCAAATTGAAAGGAAGAACTAAATAGGATGGTAAATATACCTAACAACATGTAAACATTATCATGCAATACATCATATATATATGAAGAGCATGATGAAAGATCTATAACATTTTTCTACAAGCTATAAAACAAGCTATTGCCATTTTATATGTAGCAATTATATGATCTTAAAATTGCCCAGTACTCCCATAATATATAACCAACTCAGAGAGAGGCATAGGCATAAAAACAATAAAAAGGGACAACTTTATAATACTTCTGAGTCCTTCTCGGCTTCTGTATTAGCAGGGCTAATTAACAATACCTGTCTGTAGCCGGTTTCCATTCTTTTTGAAAGAAGCTCTTTGCCATTTCCCAAGGCTCTTTGACAGAGTATTAGCTGATTCATCCTGAGAAGGTGTCTGTAGAACCCCCAATCCCAATGCTTGACAGAAAGGTATAATGTCTTCTTCTGTGCTTTTACAAATCAGTCTCTTAGACCCTTGTATGACTAATGGCTGTAAGGGGACTTTGAACAATATGGAAAAAAAATTTATCACTCAATAAAGTGGTAAGAGGAGAGACAGTTCCTTCCTTCTGCATAAAATTGTCATACAGTTGCTTGGAATCGTATAGGTTGGTTTTTCCTTCCACATTAGCTACACCTTGTCATGGAATTGATGAAGAAAAACTGAAAAGATGCCAAGAAAATATGACCTAAACATCTCTATGTAAAAAAGGAAGATATGTTACCTCAAAATCTCTTCAGGTCACAATAGTAAGTGCTCTGTGAATAGCTATCCTTCAGCTACTGTCAGCAAGTTGAAAAACGAAACAGCAGCCAATCAATTTTTTCAGTGCTGATGTCATACTTTGCTTCACTGTGATTCTAACCTGGGACTTCTGATTTGCAGCCTGTAGCCCTGTCTCTGCGCCACCAGAGGGCTTTAACTTGTGCTGATGCTTTGGGAGCACTGATTTTGCTCTTTAGCTCCACTTGTCTGCCAGCTGCAGGTAGTTACCTTGTCAGCACTTCTATAAAAGGCAGCCTCACAGACTACTCCCTGCCCTGACATTGTAGTTCTACCAGTCTGTTAGTGCCTCTGACCTTGCCTGTGTTCTTGTTTGGTTTTTCCCTCTGGTTCCTGAATTCAGCTTGCCTCCTGACTACTCTCTTGGATATTCCTTTTCTTTGAAGAAAGATCGGACTGATATTCTGGTATACCGAACTTGGCCTTGTCTCCTGATTACTTTAATGCATTCTCCCTGTATTTGATGACTTATTGGACTGCTCTCAGGTATCTTAATCTCGGCTTGTCTCCTGGCTATTCTCTCATCACCAGCCTGTCACTGCTACTTGTTATCCTGTGCCACCATCCTGCTTTCTCTGGTATCCTGCGCCTGTATCCAAGTCCTGCAGAGGGCGTTTACCAAGTGCCAGTCTCCAGCTACTGCCCTCAAGCTCTGCAAAAAGTGTCTCAAGTTCCTGTTTCCAATCCCTGTACCCAAGCTCTGCAGTGAGTGTCTGTCAAGTTCCTGTACCCAATCTCTGCAGAGGGTATCTGCCAAGTGCCAGTATCCAGTTCCTGCTTCCAAGTCCTGCAGAGTGTATCTGCCTCATACCAGTATCCAGCTATTGTACTCAAGCTCTGCAGTTGGTGTCCATCCAGCTTCTGCATCTTGTTCTAGTCTTCGGCCTCAAATGGGCATTCCAGTCTTCCGCCTCCAGTGGGGACTCCCGTCTCGACCTTAGAGTGGGCATTCCTGTTCCTGGCCCTATCGTGGGCATTACCTCCGATTCCAGCTCTGTAGTGAGCGCACCTGCTCACCTATCCTGCTTCTAGTAACCGATCCTTCAGTGTCCTGTACAATAAACTTGCATTGTCTGTCTGTTTTTCAGCTATGCCTAAAAGGGGTAGTTCCATTAAGAAATCCATCTCACTGGCCCCTTTTAGTGCACAACACACCTCCACACATAAGCTCCAAACTCCTAAACCTGCTCTGCCGAGCATGACAGTGATCTCATGAGATTTCTGAAATCTTGTGATATTAAATAGTAAACTTCCTTAAACCGCATAGGGAAATAATATGTGTCTGTACAACTGGTTCCCTAGCAAGTCATGGGACTAGCATCCTGATTGGCTGCTTAAAATCCCTTGGCTGCTTAAAATCCCTTTACAATGGGATGTGGCTACTGAGAAAACTTTGAGGTAAAATATTTTCCTATTTTTCATAGATGTATTTTGGTGATATTTTCTATTCAGCATTTTACAGCTAGGCTACTTTTTACAGCACTATTTATCGCACCTGTTTGCATGCTAACTGCGCTCGACTTGGGCTTTTTGAGCGTGTTGGTTACAGCGTGTATTACAGGTTGAAAGTAAAAAGGTCTCACTCGCAAAGTTACATTATCGCAACCATGTTAGTTTTTTCCCCCCCACTTTTCACGCTCATTTGAAGTCCTATGAAAGAATACATTAACATCCAACAAGTCGTGCAAACCCGATCATATTTTCTGAAGTGTGCTAACCTAACATGAAAATATGAATATTTCACATTCCAATGTTCTAAACATAGAAGAATTTTTTTTATTCATACACACACATATATATATATATATATATATATATATATATATATATATATATATATATATATATATATATATATATATATATGTAGGTATGAATATCTATTTAAAATTACATATTCCCCTATGTGAAGAACATTGGAATTGGAAATCTTTACACTAAAGACACAGTATAACACTTTATTAAATATGAATATTGCATATACTTGACTGCAAAGGGCTCCAATGAACACACACATACAGTATGTGTGTGTATGTATATGTGTACAGGTAGCCCTCAGTCGCCAGGGTTAGGTTCCAGGAGGAAAGGTTGTAAATTGAAACTCAGTTTATAATGTAAGTCAATGGGAAGTGAGGGAGTTAGGTTCCAGGCCCCTCTCAAAATTGACATAAGTAACACCTAATACATTATTTTTAAAGCTTTGAAATGAAGACTTTAAATGCTAAACAGCATTATAAACCTAATAATATAGATTGTATCATCATCAAACTAAGTTTAATGAACAAAAACTTTTTTCTCCAACATAGGTGTGTCCGGTCCACGGCGTCATCCTTACTTGTGGGATATTCTCTTCCCCAACAGGAAATGGCAAAGAGCCCAGCAAAGCTGGTCACATGATCCCTCCTAGGCTCCGCCTACCCCAGTCATTCTCTTTGCCGTTGTACAGGCAACATCTCCACGGAGATGGCTTAGAGTTTTTTAGTGTTTAACTGTAGTTTTTATTATTCAATCATGAGTTTGTTTTTTTGAAATAGTGCTGGTATGTACTATTTATTCAGAAACAGAAAAGAGATGAAGATTTCTGTTTGTATGAGGAAAATGATTTTAGCAACCGTCACTAAAATCCATGGCTGTTCCACACAGGACTGTTGAGAGCAATTAACTTCAGTTGGGGGAACAGTGTGCAGTCTCTTGCTGCTTGAGGTATGACACATTCTAACAAGACGATGTAATGCTGGAAGCTGTCATTTTCCCTATGGGATCCGGTAAGCCATATTTATTACGATCGTAAATAAGGGCTTCACAAGGGCTTATTAAAACTGTAGACTTTTTCTGGGCTAAATCGATTCATTATTAACACATATTTAGCCTTGAGGAATCATTTTATCTGGGTATTTTGATATAATAATATCGGCAGGCACTGTTTTAGATTATTCTTAGGGGCTTTCCCAAAGCATAAGCAGAGCCTCATTTTCGCGCCGGTGTGGCGCACTTGTTTTTGAGAGGCATGGCATGCAGTCGCATGTGAGAGGAGCTCTGATACTTAGAAAAGATTTTCTGAAGGCGTCATTTGGTATCGTATTCCCCTTTGGGCTTGGTTGGGTCTCAGCAAAGCAGATACCAGGGACTGTAAAGGGGTTAAAGTTCTAAACGGCTCCGGTTCCGTTATTTTAAGGGTTAAAGCTTCCAAATTTGGTGTGCAATACTTTTAAGGCTTTAAGACACTGTGGTGAAAATTTGGTGAATTTTGAACAATTCCTTCATGTTTTTTCGCAATTGCAGTAATAAAGTGTGTTCAGTTTAAAATTTAAAGTGACAGTAACGGTTTTATTTTAAAACGTTTTTTGTACTTTGTTATCAAGTTTATGCCTGTTTAACATGTCTGAACTACCAGATAGACTGTGTTCTGAATGTGGGAAAGCCAGAATTCCTATTCATTTAAATAAATGTGATTTATGTGATAATGATAATGATGCCCAAGATGATTCCTCAAGTGAGGGGAGTAAGCATGGTACTGCATCATTCCCTCCTTCGTCTACACGAGTCTTGCCCACTCAGGAGGCCCCTAGTACATCTAGCGCGCCAATACTCCTTACTATGCAACAATTAACGGCTGTAATGGATAATTCTGTCAACAACATTTTAGCCAAAATGAACACTTATCAGCGTAAGCGCGGCTGCTCTGTTTTAGATACTGAAGAGCATGACGACGCTGATAATAATATTTCTGAAGGGCCCCTAACCCAGTCTGATGGGGCCAGGGAGGTTTTGTCTGAGGGAGAAATTACTGATTCAGGGAACATTTCTCAACAGGCTGAACCTGATGTGATTGCATTTAAATTTAAGTTGGAACATCTCCGCATTCTGCTTAAGGAGGTATTATCCACTCTGGATGATTGTGACAAGTTGGTCATCCCAGAGAAACTTTGTAAAATGGACAAGTTCCTAGAGGTGCCGGGGCTCCCAGAAGCTTTTCCTATACCCAAGCGGGTGGCGGACATTGTTAATAAAGAATGGGAAAGGCCCGGTATTCCTTTCGTCCCTCCCCCCATATTTAAAAAATTGTTTCCGATGGTCGACCCCAGAAAGGACTTATGGCAGACAGTCCCCAAGGTCGAGGGAGCGGTTTCCACTTTAAACAAACGCACCACTATACCCATAGAGGATAGTTGTGCTTTCAAAGATCCTATGGATAAAAAATTAGAAGGTTTGCTTAAAAAGATGTTTGTTCAGCAAGGTTACCTTCTACAACCAATTTCATGCATTGTCCCTGTCGCTACAGCCGCATGTTTCTGGTTCGATGATCTGATAAGAACGGTCGATAGTGATTCTCCTCCTTTGGAGGAGATTATGGACAGAATCAATGCTCTCAAATTGGCTAATTCTTTCACCCTAGACGCCACTTTGCAATTGGCTAGGTTAGCGGCTAAGAATTCTGGGTTTGCTATCGTGGCGCGCAGAGCGCTTTGGTTGAAATCTTGGTCGGCTGATGCGTCTTCCAAGAACAAGCTACTTAACATTCCTTTCAAGGGGAAAACGCTGTTTGGCCCTGACTTGAAAGAGATTATCTCTGATATCACTGGGGGTAAGGGCCACGCCCTTCCTCAGGATCGGCCTTTCAAGGCAAAAAATAAACCTAATTTTCGTCCCTTTCGTAGAAACGGACCAGCCCAAGGTGCTACGTCCTCTAAGCAAGAGGGTAATACTTCTCAAGCCAAGCCAGCTTGGAGACCAATGCAAGGCTGGAACAAGGGAAAGCAGGCCAAGAAACCTGCCACTGCTACCAAGACAGCATGAAATATTGGCCCCCGATCCGGGACCGGATCTGGTGGGGGGCAGACTCTCTCTCTTCGCTCAGGCTTGGGCAAGAGATGTTCTGGATCCTTGGGCGCTAGAAATAGTCTCCCAAGGTTATCTTCTGGAATTCAAGGGACTTCCCCCAAGGGGGAGGTTCCACAGGTCTCAGTTGTCTTCAGACCACATAAAAAGACAGGCATTCTTACATTGTGTAGAAGACCTGTTAAAAATGGGAGTGATTCATCCGGTTCCATTAAGAGAACAAGGGATGGGGTTCTACTCCAATCTGTTCATAGTTCCCAAAAAAGAGGGAACGTTCAGACCAATCTTAGATCTCAAGATCTTAAACAAGTTTCTCAAGGTTCCATCGTTCAAGATGGAAACCATTCGAACTATTCTTCCTTCCATCCAGGAAGGTCAATTCATGACCACGGTGGATTTAAAGGATGCGTATCTACATATTCCTATCCACAAGGAACATCATCGGTTCCTAAGGTTCGCATTCCTGGACAAACATTACCAGTTCGTGGCGCTTCCTTTCGGATTAGCCACTGCTCCAAGGATTTTCACAAAGGTACTAGGGTCCCTTCTAGCTGTGCTAAGACCAAGGGGCATTGCTGTAGTACCTTACTTGGACGACATTCTGATTCAAGCGTCGTCCCTTCCTCAAGCAAAGGCTCACACGGACATTGTCCTGGCCTTTCTCAGATCTCACGGGTGGAAAGTGAACGTGGAAAAGAGTTCTCTATCCCCGTCAACAAGGGTTCCCTTCTTGGGAACAATAATAGACTCCTTAGAAATGAGGATTTTTCTGACAGAGGCCAGAAAAACAAAGCTTCTAGACTCTTGTCGGATACTTCATTTCGTTCCTCTTCCTTCCATAGCTCAGTGCATGGAAGTGATCGGGTTGATGGTAGCGGCAATGGACATAGTTCCTTTTGCGCGCATTCATCTAAGACCATTACAACTGTGCATGCTCAGTCAGTGGAATGGGGATTATACAGACTTGTCTCCGAAGATACAAGTAAATCAGAGGACCAGAGACTCACTCCGTTGGTGGCTGTCCCTGGACAACCTGTCACAAGGGATGACATTCCGCAGACCAGAGTGGGTCATTGTCACGACCGACGCCAGTCTGATGGGCTGGGGCGCGGTCTGGGGATCCCTGAAAGCTCAGGGTCTTTGGTCTCGGGAAGAATCTCTTCTACCGATAAATATTCTGGAACTGAGAGCGATATTCAATGCTCTCAAGGCTTGGCCTCAGCTAGCGAGGGCCAAGTTCATACGGTTTCAATCAGACAACATGACAACTGTTGCGTACATCAACCATCAGGGGGGAACAAGGAGTTCCCTAGCGATGGAAGAAGTGACCAAAATCATTCTATGGGCGGAGTCTCACTCCTGCCACCTGTCTGCTATCCACATCCCAGGAGTGGAAAATTGGGAAGCGGACTTTCTGAGTCGTCAGACATTGCATCCGGGGGAGTGGGAACTCCATCCGGAAATCTTTGCCCAAGTCACTCAGCTGTGGGGCATTCCAGACATGGATCTGATGGCCTCTCGTCAGAACTTCAAAGTTCCTTGCTACGGGTCCAGATCCAGGGATCCCAAGGCGGCTCTAGTGGATGCACTAGTAGCACCTTGGACCTTCAAGCTAGCTTATGTGTTCCCGCCGTTTCCTCTCATCCCCAGGCTGGTAGCCAGGATCAATCAGGAGAGGGCGTCGGTGATCTTGATAGCTCCTGCGTGGCCACGCAGGACTTGGTATGCAGATCTGGTGAATATGTCATCGGCTCCACCTTGGAAGCTACCTTTGAGACGAGACCTTCTGGTTCAGGGTCCGTTCGAACATCCGAATCTGGTTTCACTCCAGCTGACTGCTTGGAGATTGAACGCTTGATTTTATCGAAGCGAGGGTTCTCAGATTCTGTTATTGATACTCTTGTTCAGGCCAGAAAGCCTGTAACTAGAAAGATTTACCATAAAATTTGGAAAAAATATATATGTTGGTGTGAATCTAAAGGATTCTCTTGGGACAAGGTTAAGATTCCTAGGATTCTATCCTTCCTTCAAGAAGGATTGGAAAAAGGATTATCTGCAAGTTCCCTGAAGGGACAGATTTCTGCCTTGTCGGTGTTACTTCACAAAAAACTGGCTGCTGTGCCAGATGTTCAAGCCTTTGCTCAGGCTCTGGTTAGAATTAAGCCTGTTTACAAACCTTTGACTCCTCCTTGGAGTCTCAATTTAGTTCTTTCAGTTCTTCAGGGGGTTCCGTTTGAACCCTTGCATTCCGTTGATATTAAGTTATTATCTTGGAAAGTTTTGTTTTTAGTTGCAATTTCTTCTGCTAGAAGAGTTTCAGAATTATCTGCTCTGCAGTGTTCTCCTCCTTATCTGGTGTTCCATGCAGATAAGGTGGTTTTACGTACTAAACCTGGTTTTCTTCCAAAAGTTGTTTCTAACAAAAACATTAACCAGGAGATTATCGTACCTTCTCTGTGTCCGAAACCAGTTTCAAAGAAGGAACGTTTGTTGCACAATTTGGATGTTGTTCGCGCTCTAAAATTCTATTTAGATGCTACAAAGGATTTTAGACAAACATCTTCCCTGTTTGTTGTTTATTCTGGGAAAAGGAGAGGTCAAAAAGCAACTTCTACCTCTCTCTCTTTTTGGATTAAAAGCATCATCAGATTGGCTTACGAGACTGCCGGACGGCAGCCTCCCGAAAGAATCACAGCTCATTCCACTAGGGCTGTGGCTTCCACATGGGCCTTCAAGAACGAGGCTTCTGTTGATCAGATATGTAGGGCAGCGACTTGGTCTTCACTGCACACTTTTACCAAATTTTACAAGTTTGATACTTTTGCTTCTTCTGAGGCTATTTTTGGGAGAAAGGTTTTGCAAGCCGTGGTGCCTTCCATTTAGGTGACCTGATTTGCTCCCTCCCTTCATCCGTGTCCTAAAGCTTTGGTATTGGTTCCCACAAGTAAGGATGACGCCGTGGACCGGACACACCTATGTTGGAGAAAACAGAATTTATGTTTACCTGATAAATTACTTTCTCCAACGGTGTGTCCGGCCCACGGCCCGCCCTGGTTTTTTTAATCAGGTCTGATAATTTATTTTCTTTAACTACAGTCACCACGGTACCATATGGTTTCTCCTATGCAAATATTCCTCCTTAACGTCGGTCGAATGACTGGGGTAGGCGGAGCCTAGGAGGGATCATGTGACCAGCTTTGCTGGGCTCTTTGCCATTTCCTGTTGGGGAAGAGAATATCCCACAAGTAAGGATGACGCCGTGGACCGGACACACCGTTGGAGAAAGTAATTTATCAGGTAAACATAAATTCTGTTTTTTACTGAAAGTGTGATGATCTAAAAAGAACAAAACACTTGGGGACTGCGCTTTGGATCAGCCTGAAAAAGAACTAGTGTAAGTGCTTAACTCAGTGACAAATTCAAGGCTATAGAAAATAGTCAAAGCAGCTTTGCCCCAAAAGGGAAGGTAATATCCCTATAAAACTTCCCAATGCAAATTAAAGATAGAGCCAAGAATGGGGTAAGAGCGCATCTGGCCAAGTTCTTGTCAAGAACTTGGCCAGATGCGCTCTTACCCCATTCTTGGCTATATATATATATATATATATATATATATATATATATATATATATATATATATATATATATATATATATATATATATATATATATATATATATATATACACTTATGTGTATATGTCTATAAATACGTCTGTAAAAATACATATGTACACACATATATACATTATATATTTAGACATGTATATGTATGTATCTGTGTTAAATCCCTTTGCATGTTTCTTTTTTCCAACACCTGAGAGCTCATATCTTTGAGCACTTATAACTTTTTAATGCAAAAAAATTTTTAAATCAAAATTATTAGACGGTGTTATTATGAGTGTAATTGTACTTTTTATTGTATTTTTTGTGTGTTTTCTGCAACTTTTTATTGAAGAGTAACAGTTAACCAGAGCTCTGAGGTTGCGCTTTCCTGACACACGTTAAACTCAATTGCGCTTGAGCGAATGCATTCACTTTCAACTTGTAATAAGCGTGCTATTTGCAAGATAAACCCGATAACACTCAAGCGCAAGTTAGCGTGCCACTTATAATCTGGCCCTATGTTTGTTTTAAAACACATCATAAAAAGGAGACAATCCACAATAATTAGTAATCTTCAAATAAAAATGGGAATTAAATTATGATTTTTGCATAGACTAAATGAATATATATATATATATATATATATGTGTGTGTGTGTATTTATTTTTATTTTTTAAATATCCAGTGAACCTTACATTTTGCAAGCAACAGATTGCTTTTTGCACCCCTAGGTGGCAGTGCATACTTGATTTATATCTGCCTAGTTGTTAGTTCATTTTAATAAATGTTTTAGTTATTATTCTTTCACTTATAACTTAGTGCAGGAAACATTTTTTTTTCTTTTTGTAGCATTTCTTATTGAACTCAGAACTTGATATATCTGTTATTAATGTAACCTGCACTCCCTAGTATAATGTATTTAATAAAAGACATATTCTGGAGGTATAACAGTTCAATTGATATAACGTAGTATTTTATTTCTATGTAATTTTAGAGTTTATCTGACCCTCTGCTGAGACTAATCATTGATGGATATGTGGCAGGGTGAAACTGTATAGCCTGCAATGTGCACTTCAGTTCTCAATTTTAAAGGGACATTGTACTGTAAAATATTCTGTTGAAAAGAGTTACGTTTAAATAAAGGCTACAAAAAGAACAAAGCAAAATTCAAAAATTGTAGCACGTTGTTTTTTTTTTTTTTTTAAATTGTAAGCAAGAACATAGATAAAGGAGAATCATTGCCACATGAGAGATTATCATACGAAATTAGGGACCTGTGAATAGCTGAAAAATGTTAGCTCATGGATTGATAACTGGATAAAAGACTGGGAGCAATGTGTTGTAGTAAATTAGTCATACTCAGATTGGGCAAAATTAAGTACTGAGCCTTGTTCTTTTTAATATTTTCAAAATGACCTAGAGGAAGGATTAAATAGCAACATTTCTATTTCTTTCTAATGACACACTGAGTCAACGGATCATCATCAATTACTGTTGGGAATATCACTCCTGGCCAGCAGGAGGAGGCAAAGAGCACCACAGGAAAACTGTTAAGTATCACTTCCCTTCCCACAACCCCCAGTCATTCTCTTTGCTTAAGTTAAGAGCAAGGAGGTGGTAAAGTTTAGGTGTCTGAAAGAAGATTCTTCAATCAAGATTTTATTATTTTAAAGCAGAGCAAGGTTGTGCTGTTTCTTCCTGGGGTTTAGACGTAGCCCATGTCAGTCTCTTCAGTAGAGCAGTGGTGGCTTTTAAGCTATTGGGAACTTGTGGGGTATAATTCTCACGGCGCCTCCCAAATAATTGTTGCTGCCCTAACTTGAAAGCCTAAGTAAGATTATTCAGTCTTTCTTGATTTCCACAGATCCATGTGAGGGAGAATGCCTCTCAAATCTAGTGAGCTGTCCTGCTGCTGGATGGCCAGATGCAGGTAAGTGCCTTTTTATAGACTCCTGCAAATTTTATGGGGACAAAATATATCCTGCTAGGATATTACTCATGGCAGTTTGCAGGAACTTGATGTGAGAGACGCTGTTCCCTCTTTAATGGTGTTGAAGGGGTTAACAGCTGCATGAGGCTTGTTTTTGGAAATAGCAGATATAAATTTTACGATTATGTTTGATCCTCTTATGTTGCAGCAAGGGGTCCTATTTATTATTTTTATTGTGAACCAGATCTCTGAATCTCTAGGTCCTTACTTAACTAAAGAATAGACCTAGAGGTTTTGATAACAGGCAGCCTTGGTGCCTTATTTCTCAGTAAATAGCGAGTAATGCTTATATCTCGCATGAGAAATTTTCTGTGTGTGTATTAGCGCGCTGTGTTAATTTTTGCTGCGCATTTGCTTAACAGTTTTGGCGCCGCCGCCTTCTTGGTCAGTCAGGAACGGAGCAGCGCCATGTTTTGTACCTGTATTTTTTTGTTTTTCTAACGATCATGTAACCCGACTCCTCAGGCAGAGAACGGATCGGAGGGCTTGTAAACAGTCTTAGGCTGTTATGGTAGACTGATTATCTACAGCATATCGCTCATGAGAAACATAGAGTGTTTCTTTTCTGGAGTTTTTTCCTCTAAGAAGAAAGTTAGACAGTTTTAGACCACCTTGTCAGTTGAACTTTTGATAGTACTGTTGTCAGGGTTTTTTCCCTGCTTTGTTTGCCATGTGCTGCTGGCAGCCATTTTACTTACCTTTTACTGAATCTGGTGCAGAGTGTCTGATGCTGTTCTTTTCCTGCACGCTCTCTTATGGCCGGACTGGTGTACATCATCCGTGTGAGACAGGTTTCAGTCTCAGTATTGTGATGTCATCACTTATTATTTAAAGGGCCTCTGTTCAGTATGCTTTGCCCTTGTGTTGTCTCAGACCTTTTTGTGAGTTTCTGTGTTCCAGTTCCTGTGTACTACCTGGCTATCTGACGTCCCTCTTGGTTCCTGATCCCTGGTTTGTTCCTGGCTCTGCTGTTCTCCTTGTTCCTGAATTGGCTAGTCTGACTACTCGCTTTGGCTCCAGACTGGCTATCTGTCTTAGACTCCTGGCTTGATGTTTGACTTGTGGACTTTTATTATTTTTTGTTATTAATAAAGGTGTGATTATTTTTGCACTTCTCGTCTCAGTCTGATTCCTGGCACCCTGACAACTGTTCAATATGAGCCTTATGTCTCCCAGGATGATGCTGTTTAGGCAATGCCACAGCTTTCTCCTTTTATGTCCCAAGCCTTTTTGGCATCCCATGCAGTGCCCTGCGGTTCCTCTAAATCTCCAGGAGGAGTATGTTTGCTTCCAGATTTTGCAGCTCAGGTATCCTCTGCAGTTTTGTCTGGTTTTTCCTTTCTTTCAGGAAATATGAAAGAGGATTTGTTATATTTCAGATTGTAAGGTTTCTGCTCCATATTTTACTACGCTGGTGGTTCTCTCTCTTCTGTGCTGGTGAGGAGTTTTCATGGTTGGTTTCTGAGGGTGAATTCTCAGATATGGACAGTTTAATTCCTTCATCTGACGCTGAAGTCACATCATTCAGATGTATGCTTGATAACCTTGTGTAGTTTTAAAGGCGGTGTTGGATACTTGGACGAAATCGATCCCTTGTCGTTGTCAACCTTTGAGAGTTTTGTGAACTTTATCATTTCAATGATGTTCCTTCCTATGAAGAAGTGTTTCCGGACGTGCCTGGGATATTGTCACAGGAGAAGCTAGGGATACCATCTCCCTGTCTCCTGTCCCTTTAAGGGTTTTTCCTGTCACTGACCCTGTTATAATGCATGGTGTCCTGAGTAGAAGGGATCTTTTCTACTAGGTTAAGAGAACTGCGATCCTTATATGGGTAGCTGCTCCCTTAAGGATACATGGAAAAGAAGTTGGAGATTCTATTGTTCATTTAGAACAATGCCTCGTCTTATTAGACTTACTGTGCTAGCCCGACGGGCATTGTGGCTGACATTTTGGTGAGCTGAGAAGTCTTCCTGTAACTTAGTGGTACGGTTTAGACTTATAGTTCTGCAGTGTCAGTTTAAATTTTTATGTTTCCTCCAAATCTACGTTTCTAGCGTTTTTTCTTTTTCAAGGATAAGACCTTGTTTGCGCTCGGTCTGGCAGAATTATCCTCTGACTATATGGGGTTTTTCTACCACACGTCAAGAGAGTAAGACTAAAGGAAAGTTTTCCTTTTTTCCTCTTTATGCAGTGTCAGTCCATGTTTTTGGAGTCCAATCTAAGTTTCCCTCCCAAGGGCAGATTTCTCCTTCTGAGTATCTGCAATCCAGGTATGATGAGAGAGTTTGCTTGAATTGGGTTCAGGACTTTTCTTTCTGGGGGTGATAGTTCCAGTCTGGGAACGGGATCTAGGTATTTACCTCAAGTTTTCTCAGGTTCTGACCTTCAATGTTCAATGTAGTATCCATTCTCTCCTAGTTCAAGAGGGCCTGTTCAGACCGAACATAGACCTGAAGGATGTGTATTTATTGTTCCCGTGATCAGGATATTCTCACGTTTCTGAGTTTTGTCTTCCTAGTAGGTCCTGGGGTCGTGCAAGGGTGCTTTTCTGGACAATATAGGGTTCAGGTGTCATGCTTACTTTGAACAAACTCTCTTTCAAGGGATCTTGTCCAATCTATTTTCCCATGAAGGGGAAATGAATCTGTAGGAGAGTTCCCTTGTTCTATCTTCAAGGGTGATTTTTTGGGGGGACCTTATTAGGTTCTCTATCTTGGAGAAAATTCCTAACAGAGGGCAGACAATCAAGGATTTTTCCCTCTCCGCAGTCTCCTGTCTGACCAACAGCAAGCGTTACTGGTCTGGTCAATAGAGCCATCTTGCTACCAGAGGTGGGAGTCTGGATCTAACTGCAGTTGTTTTTTTCCTTCAGTCTCTTATGGTAGGAGGGAATTGGTCTGATGATTCAGTGGACATCATTCCTTGTTGTTATTTTCATAAGAGGAGATCATTTGGATCGGTCTCAGTGGATGGATCTAGATCAGTCGACAAGAGATTTTTCTCCCGTAGTGGTTTTCAGGAGTATCTGTCTCAGGGCACATGTTTCTGGAGACATTCCTGGGTTATGTGACCATGGACGCCAACCTGCTGGGCTGGGAAGCAGTCTGGTATTTGTTTTTAGGTGCAGGGAGGATGCACTCAGAGTGTCTACTTTCCTCCTTATCATATTGGATTGGAGACCGATTTACAATGCTCTGAATTGGTCTTAGCCATCCTTGGTTTGGTCCCAGTCGGACGATATCACCTCCATGGCTTCATTATTCACCAGGAAGGAACTAGGAGTTCCTTAGCCATGTAGGAGGTGACTGGGATTGTTCAGTGGGCGGAAGCTCACTGTTGCTGTCTGTCATGAACTGTCAGTTATTTCATCCTGGGGAGTGAAAACTTCTTTTGGAGGTGTTCTCTAGTTTATCCCTCAAGAGGGGGATGCTGGAGTTAGATCTGATGGCGTCTCAGCTAAATGCCAAGCTTCTAAGGTATGGTTCTAGATCAAGGGATCCTCAGGCCGCACTGATAGATGTTTTGGCGGTCCTTTGGGATTTCAGACTGACTTACCTGGTTCATCCGTTTGCTCTCCATCCACGAGTCATCACTCGTATCACACAGTAAGGGGGGTCAGTGTTTCTAATAGCCCCTGCGTGGCCTTGCAGGATCGGGTGTGCAGTCCTAGTGGAGATGTCGTCTCTCCCACCTTGGAGGCTGCCTCTGAGGAAGGACCTTCTGAATCAGGGTCTCTTCCTTCATCAAAATCTGGTTTCTCTAAAAGCTGACTGCTTGAAGATTGAAGGCTTAGTTCTGTCTAAGTGGGGGTTTTCTGAAGTCGGTAATTGAGACCATGGTTCGGGCTCACAGATCTTTTTTTTGGAGGTGAATCCATGGGTGTCTCCTGGAGTAGAGTCCGGATTCCTTGAATTTTTCACTTTCTCCAGGATAGCCTGGAGAAGGGTTTGGCAGCAAGGTTTGTTTCTTGTTGCTATCTCTTCTGCTCGGAGAGTATCAGAACTCTCGGCTCTGCAGTGTGGTTCTCCTTATCTTAGCTTTCATGATGATAAGGTGGGGTTTCTTACTAAGTAAGGTTTCCTTCCTAAAAGATGTTTCGGATCGTGCGTTGAAATTCTTCTTGCAGGTGACTAAGGTTTTTCGCCGGTATTCTGCCTTGTTTGTTTGTTTCTCTGGGAAACACAAGGGTCAGAAGGCTACCGATTCTTCTCTTTTTCTCAGGCTGAGAAGTATACTTTGGTTGTCTTATGAGACTG